>NC_048598.1:78810473-79096373 GCF_003668045.3 Cricetulus griseus | reverse complement strand
AAAGTTTAACCTATTCTGATGCAAAAAATAAATATGACCATTGAGCAGTTATAATGTCATGGGATAAACTTTCTGTACACTGTAACAATGTCTTTGCCTATGTCAACTTCGATTGGCTCAATAAAGACCTGAAAGACACTGGCTAGGCAGGAAAGAATAGACTAGACTTCTGGGGAGGGAGAAGAGCTCAGGAAGAATCTGAGGAGCATAGCATTAAAGCAGTGAGAAATGGAGGAGTCCGATACCCAGTATGGAGAAAAGGCAACAATCACATGGTAGATTATAGATTAATGTAAATGGGTTAATTTAATTTATGAGACCTAGTTGGTAACAAGTCTAAGCTAAGGTCAAGCATTCATAATTAATAAGAAATCTGGATCTCATCTTTTGGTAGCTGACAGTCCAAATACAATTGGCATCCAACATGGATCTGTCCACATAAGCCCTGAGAAAGCTAAGCAAATAAAAAGTTCAGAACATTAAGCAATACACAGCTTCTTAGTAACCACAATCTCCGGAGCAGGCATGATGCACATGGTATACAGAAAGACATCTCTTCTAAGAATTCCTGCTGTGCAACAGAACACTTGAGCAGCTAGGGCTGTAACTCATCACTAGGTACAAATTCCTGCTTCAGTGTGGACACAATAACTTTTGAGCGCTGGGACAGTTAGTCAGCCATTACTCCTACAAGTAAATATGGACCAAAAGGGGACAGAGTTGACCATCAGATTCATGGGTAAGATTAGCCAGTAGTATGGCTTGGCAATACACACTTTGACTTATGCAGTCTGTGAAAGGCTGCAGATGTGCAGAAAGATAGGTAAAGATAGAAAAACATCTCTGAACAGGTACAGCATGCATGAGTATCTGCTTAGAGGCTGATTAAGAAAAGAAAATGGGTATAGACATTCATAGAAAAAAATAAAGCTAAGATAATACAGGAAAATTTTTAAAGAAATAATAAAGTAATAACAACAAAATGAGCCATGTAAGGGTGGGAAATACACAGGGAGTCTGGCTCCTGTATAGTGGTTTATTAACTTTAAATTTTAAATGCTAATGAGAAAGGAATGAAAGCTGAAGTGAGACATTGGCTAATAGATAAATTTAGGGAAATAAATAAGCCTGTGTACATTAAAGATGTGTTGACCTCAGAATGGAAACCAGAATATGTGTTTGGTTGCCGGACAAGGTGATGATTTTGTTTCCACTGGAAACAAAGTCTATGGACTTCTTCAAAATTAAAAAATGGCAGATTTGATCAGGGGAGACCTTGTGAAAATTTTGGTTGCAGACATGAAGGAAGAAACCAAAAAATTCTACAAGACAGCTGGCATAAAATCTGATCCCTCAACATGGGAACATCTCTGAGACTGGATGAGACATTATAAATCTTCTTAGCTAATGAGCCCTCATGATTTATTATTACATGCCATACTTCCCATAGCATGAGTGGAGATTTATATTACAGTTTGGTTATGCAGTACAAACAGACTTATACATTTGACAGATATGTTTTAACTGCTCAAACATAGAACAGAAACCCATCTTTAGCAACTTGTGAACAAAGCATATTACATACTTTTATGAATTATATATATATACATATATATATATATATATATATATATATAATCTGCCTGCATTCATAAAAGTGTGTGTGTGTTGTGTGTGTGTGTGTGTGTGTGTGTGTGTGTGTGGCCGTGTCTCGGTGTGTGTGTGTGTTACCTTTAAAAGTTTGTGTGTTTTAAGAAAAAAAGGACCAGGCACAAGTGAACACAATAGCTCAGGTGATAAAGCCACTTAGAATTCCTCTATTGCAATTTCCTCAAAAATCTACATCTAGAACAGTTTCAAATCAGTTAGCCAAATGGTCCAGCCTCATAGACTACTCCAGCCCAGGACTTCAGATAAGCCCTGCACTTTCCCATCATACCCAGGCTGGACAAAAACTAGCTCTTTCAGGATTTGCCCATTATCTCACTTTTCTCAGCATCTACTAAAGAAACTATTACCCCCATACAACAGGAAGTAATTTCAAGAAAATGCTACTCACATTCCAAGCAGATGGGATGACTGGTTGTCACTGAATAACTGTATTCAGTGTGTTGTGAAATATAGTTTTAAAGTGTGTTGCATTTGTTTATGCTATGAAACATTCGTTTTATTAAGGCAAAAATGTGTTGCATTCATTATGTTGCATTTGTCTAACTCAGTGAAGCTGTGTTACTGTGCCTGTCTAAAACATGTAATTGGTCTAATAAAGAGCTGAATGGCCAATAGCAAGACAGGAGGAAAGGATAGGCATGGATGGCAGGCAGAGAGAATAGATAGAAGAAATCTGGGGAAAGAAAAAGCAAGGGAAAAAGGAGAGGAGGATACTGGTGGCCAGCCACCCAGCCAACCATTAAGTAAGAAAGAAAAAAGCCCAGAGGCAAAAGGTAGATTGGATAATTTAAGTTAAAAAACCTGGCAAGAAACAAGCCAAGCTAAGGCCAGGTATTCATAAGAAAGAATAAGATTCCTTTACATTTATTTGGGAGCTGGGTTGCAGCTACCCAAAGAGCCAAGAGTAAAAGAGTACAAACAACCAACAACACAATGGGTTGTGGATGTTTGGAACCAACAATCTAAAGAAAGTCTGACTACACAACACAAAATCAGGAATATAGGTACTAGAGAGGAAAGATAATTTCAGAGTGAATTCAAACAGAGCTCAAAATATAAACTGGACAGAAGTTTGGATTTGAGGCCCAGCACCCACATGGCAACTAACAACTCTCTGTCGGTCCAGTTACTGAAGAGGATTTGACATCCTCCTCTGAACTACATGGGTACTACATGTAAGCAAAACATTCTTACATATGAAATAAAAATAAATAAAATCTCAAAACAAAAATTAAGGCACATATTCAGAAATCTGATGGACTAGGTTAAAACCAGAACCCCATCACTCACCTGCATGAATAATTAAATTCCCTACATTTAAATTTTGCCTATCAAAATATTTGCACTTAAGTATGGAAGTATCAGTGTTTGGAGGAGTTAATGAACTACTCATATAGTTATTAATGTTTTACCATGTTTTACTCAGTAACATTCTATATTGCACCTTACTTAAAAGAGTAAGAGCAACACATTTTAGAAGGAAAACTGTCACAGGCAGAGTGTTTGTGAAAAACATGGAGAATAACATATACTTTAAAAGAAGGAATGTAACATAAATTCTTTGCATCCCTATTTGCTTAACATGCTGAAATTCATGGATTTAGCCCCAGAGCTTGCAAAACTGGTCATTCTGTGATCACTGCACACAAGAGAGAGGCAGAGTAGCAGGAGTCTAGGATCATCTTTGGTTACAGATTGAGTTAGAGGCTTTCCTAAGACACAGTTCCTGTTTGAAAATACAACAAATAAAAACAGAATTATGAAAAACAGAGAAAAATATTTAACACATACAGTAGTAACTTGTAACTATGAAAATATTCTTACTTCAGTTTTAGTATATAGTCTCTACTAAATGAAATAATATTATTTTATGTGTCAAGTGACTGAATTGTCATATCTCTGGCAACTATTATAATCATTCAAAGAATGTAGTTTGAAGAACACATTCCTGTGGTGATATATTATAATTTAATAAAGTTTGTCTGAGGGTACAGAATGCAAAGTTAGCAGCAGCCATATTGCCAGGCAATGGTGATGCACACCTTTATTCCCAGCAGCTATACTAGCCTGCCATAGAGGCCAGGCAGTAATGGTACATGCCTTTAATTCTAGAACTCGGATACAGGCAGATAGATCTCTGTGAGTTCAAGGTCACAAAGAGCTATACAAGAGCAATTCAACTGAAAGAAGAGCAGAGTTAATGCCTTTAATGCCAGCACTAGGAAAGTGGAGACAGGAATGTTATGGCTGGGCAAAGAGAGGTATATAAGGAAGAAGCAAATTCAGTATAAAGCAATTAATCTCCAGCCATGTTGAGGATAGAATTGGAGTTGAGGACTGTAGTTTGTCACTTGGTGAGGAACATTGAAGTCTGAAGATGCAATTTGAGGTTCAGTGGAAAACCCTTTCAGTCTGAGGTAGAGGTAAAATCTAGTGGCTGGCTGCTTTGCATCTCTGATCTTCATCTTGAAGCTTGAACCCCAATATCTGTTTCTGGATTTATATTTTTCATGGCATATATCCCTAATACAGGTTTCTCAAGTAATTACTAATTCACAAAATGAAACATTGATGTAAATGATCACAAACCACAAATGTTATTAAGCTGTTTCTAGTAAGAAATGGATAATATGGAGGTGAATTCATAAAATGACTTTTACTGTATGACACAGTAACAATTTGTGTTTTATTGCATACTAGAAATGTACTTGACAAATAGACCAAAACTGTCTGCTTTCCAGAAACAGAAAAGGATTCAGATGGTTTTGGTCAGAGGTATCACTAATGAAATATTAATCTACTTCTACTATCTACTTCTTCTTTCCCCTTCAATGCAGGTGCTAATTGCTATTGACCATGGACAAAACCAAAAAAGGTACAGAAGAGATGACACGCAGAATCTTTGTCCTTAAACAATCTGAATTGTTTGAGTGAACATTCTCATGAGAATACACAAAAATATAGATATTATGCAATAAGTATTTCTTCTCTCCAGTTTGCATAGTAAATATCCAGAGACATAGAAAAATGATAGTATAAGAGTATCCCATTCTGGGGACATTTGGAATGTTTTTTTGTTTGTTTAACATGACAATCCCAGTTCCCTTCTTCCACCCATCCTAACCTACCCACCCCAACTAAAACCTTATCTGTCACATATCTTTTCTGCTACCCCTGGATGGTGAAGCCTTCCATAGGGTGTTAGAAGAGTCTTTCCTATCCTTTGGGATAGGGCCTAGGCCCACCCCCATGTGTCTTGGCTCAGGGAGTATTCTTCTATATGGAATGGGCTCCCAAAGTCCACACCTATGCTAGGGATAAATACTGGGTTTCTACAGGAGGTCCCATAGATTTCTGAGGTTTCTTCATAGAAACCCTTGTTCCTGTGTCTGGATCAGTCCCATGCTGTTATTCCAGCTATCAGACTGGGGAGCAAATGTTTCCGGATGTTCAGGTCAGCTGTTTCTCTGTGTTTCACCAGCCTGGTCTGGACCTCTGTGCTCTTCACTGGCCCTTCTCTGCATCTGGGTTCCAGTTCAGATCGTTGATTAGTTATAGTTGACTGCTTCTACTTCCACCAGCTGCTGGATGAAGGCATAGAAGTCAGTCATCAATCTCATAATCATGGGAGGGCATTTAATGTAGCCTCTCTTCCATTGCAGAGATAGTTAGCTGGTGTCATCTTTGTAGATCTCCAGACATTTCCCTAGTGCCTGATTTCTCTGTAAAGCAAAAATGTCTCGCTCTATTATGATATCTCCATTCTTGTTATCGTGTATTCTTTTCCTGACAAACTTTCTGATCCCTCATATCCTCGGAAACCCTGTTCTTCTCCCCTTCTCATTCTTCTAGCTCCCTCCCCCCGATGCTCCCAATTTGCTGAGCAGATCTTGAACCTCTCCCCTTCTCCAGGGGACCATGTATGTCTCTCTTAGGGACCTCCTTGTTTATTAGCTTCTTCAGCAGTGTGGTTTGTAGGATGATAATCCATACTCTATGTCTAAAATCTGAATATGAGTGAGTAAATACCATGTTTGTCATTTTGTGATGGGGTTACCTCACTCAGAATGGTTTCTTCTAGATCCATCCATTTTCCTGCAAATTTCAAGATTCCATTGTTTTTTTCTGCTGAGCAGTACTCCATTGTGTAAATGTACCACATTTTCTCTATCCATTTTTCAGTTGAGGGGCATCTAAGCTGCTTCCAGTTTCTGACTAATACAAATAGTGCTGCTATGAACATCGTTGAACATATGTCCTTGTATGAATGTGCTTCTTTTGGGTATATGCCTAAGAGTTGAATGGCTGGATCTTGTGGTAGACTGATTCCCATTTTTTTGAGGAGTTGCCATACTGATTTCCAAAGTGGCTGTACAAGTTGGCACTCCCACCAGCAGTGGAGAAGTGTTCCCTTTTCTCCACATCCTCTCCAACTTGAATTGTCATTGGTGTTTTTGATTTTGGCCATTCTGACAGGAATAAGATGGTATCTCAGTGTTGTTTTAATTTGCATTTCCCTGATGGCTAAGGATATTGAACACTTTCTTATGTGTCTTTCAGCCATTTTAGATTCCTCTATTGAGAATTGTCTATTTAGTTCTGTACCCCAATTTTTAATTGGGTTGTTTGGTGTTTGGGAGTCCAGATTCTTGAATTCTTTGTATATTTTGGAGATCAGCCCTCTGTCAGATGTGGGGTTGGTGAATATCTTTTCCCACTCTGTCGGCTGCCATTTTTTCTTGCTGAATGTCTCCTTTGCTTTACAGAAGCTTCTGCTTCAGGAGGTCCCATTTATCAATTGTTTACCTCAGTGTCTGTGCTACTGGTTTAATGCTCAGGAAGTGGTTTCCTGTGCCAATTAATTCAAGGGTTATTTCCCAATTTGTCATCTAGTAGATTCAGTATATCTGGATTTATGTTGAGATCTTTGATCCACTTTGACTTAAATTTTGTGCAAGTCAATAGGCTTGGGTCTAACTGCAGTCTTCTACATGTCTGCAACAAGTTATGGCAGCACAATTTGTTGAAAATATTCTCTTTATTCTATCGTGTATATTAGGATTATTTGTCAAAAAAGGTGTTCATAGGTGTGTGGGTTAATATCATGGTTTTTAATTCTATTCCATTGGTCTACCAGTCTATTTTTGTGCCAATACCAAACTGTTTTCAGGACTATAGCTCTGTAATAGAGCTTGAAGTCAGGGATGGTGATGCCTCCAGAAGTTCCTTTATTGTATAGGGATGTTTTGGCTATCCTGGGTCTTTTGTTTCTCCATATAAAGTTGAGAATTGCTCTTCCAAGGTCTGTGAAGAATTGTGTTGTGATTTTGATGGGGATTGCATTGAATCTGTAGATTGCTTTTGGCAAGATTGCCATTTTTACTATGTTGATCCTACCTATCCAAGATCATGGGAGATCTTTCCATTTTCGGTATCTTTTTAATTTCTTTTTTTAGAGACTCTTATGGTACAGGTCTTTCATATTTTTGGTTAGTGTTACCCCAAGGTTAAACCCATACATTATAAGAGAAGAACATTGTTTTAGCCTCAGAAAAGCAACTGTTCTGCTATAAATCCATGCTTGATCTTCATCTTTTTTTAATTCAGCCCCATTCCCTTTCAATTTTCAAGTAAAGAAGTGACTTTATCATGAAATGAGGTGAGATTTTCACATTTTCTCTTTGATCTGGTGAAATTGATGTCTCAAATGGGATATCTCATTAATTTATAGTCTTTCTGCATCTGCTTATGCAGCAGTGTTTGAGGAGCACCTTGGGACACTTGCACAGCATTAAGACTTAAATGCCACAAATACTTAAGAAGAAATAGAGGCATGCCATCAGGGGTGTAACATTCAACAGCAAACATGTTTATTGATTTGATAAATGTTAATTGCAGTTAACAAAATTCTAAATATTTCTAACCATTGCATATTCTAACCTTCTTATACTATTTGTCATCACTAGATTGGTGTCCTTGAACCCACATGGGCTCAAAGTCAATGTCTTAGCAATACATCTGGTTCTCTTAAACACTATGGTCAGCCCTACAAGAGAGTTCACAGGGTTTCCTTGGCATTCCCTGGAGAGGCACAGCTGTCATTTACAGACATTATAAAGTATCAGTCTTCTATGTTTATGAGTATACTCAGGGATGTCTTATCTCTTGGGCATACGTCTTATTTTATTTTTTTATCTCCCAACATTGTCATCTCGAAAAATATTTGGAGTTTCAAATTTTTGGTCACTTAGCTGTCAAAGACAAATGCCATATCTTCCAAATCTCTGCAGTCTTTTAATTACATATTATAGGGATATGAATCATTGGATTAGATGAGAATGTCTATTAAAAAAATACTCTGTGTCACCAGTATCTCAAAAGTTGTTTTTTTTTTTTCTTTAGCATGCCATCTTCTTTGACTATATTCATTGTTCAACTAGTGGCCCTTCTCACCAATTAAGAAATGAAAACAAAATCTTTGGCAAAGCTAATTTGTGTACATCTAGTTAGTCTACTTTTGGAGCAAATGGCCAGCTACATGGAATATTATTCCCAGATTAATGCATTTGGTAATATTAGCATTAGAAATGACATGATTATAAAATCAAAGCTCTGGTTTGTTCCATAAGGTATTGAGGTCCACTTCCTTTAATCTATGAGGTCAGACAATTGTAACCTCAATTTATCTCAGTGTTCTTCCTTGTAAAATAGCAAGTAGGACCTTATCAACAAGGATAATTGAGATAATGAGCAAATGATACATAATTATTGCCTAAACCTATAATGGATATTAAATGAGGGGAACAGCTTTATAAATACATGTATTCCTTTAATAATAATTCGGTTCTTCACATTCAGCCAAAAAGTGAAAGGATAAATACTTTTGTCTATATTTTTATTATAGACTAAATAAAAAGAAATTAAAGTATCTGATAATCGGTTTAAGAATGCCAATGTTACCATATGCTGTCAATAACATTAAAAGTAGAAAAATATTAATTTTTTTGCCACACATATCTGGTTCTACTAGGGGATGTAAACTGTTAAATAAAGGCAAGCAAGTAAAAAAATAATAAACATTATTATTATGATATTGTCCCCTTGAAACCTTATATCAATTATCTTAAACAGAGGATAAAAACTTAACCTGTTTTCATTGTTTAAATTTAAGCATCCATATATGCCACTCACTGAATTGTGCTCCCAAAGACCCAATATGCCACCAATCCCCCATCTGCTTCATCATCTTCCCTGTCCTCCACACCCCCCACTGCCCCCAAATCCAGCAGACTCCATAGGAACCAGCACAACTTATACCAGGTCGAAGAACATGATGAATGACTGGCTCAAACCTCCAGACTTTAAGCCCCACAGTATATCCCATGCTCCTCCCCCTACCATCTCTGCACCAGAAAGGCAGCTGGACCCTGGCCCCAACTGTTGTGAATGTCCACTGCTTTGTTACAGTCCCTAGAAACAAGCCAGCAGGTGAGAAACCTGCTTGCATCATCCTTGGATTCTGCTTCCCTAAGACCAATTCTGCCACTCAAATCCACCCATATCATTATATTCTCCATGGCCAACACATTCCTGAAACCTCAGCAATCACAACAGGCACAAGTAACAAAACACACTGGTTGGAAGAACAAGAGAATATATTGGATCCAGGCACACAAACCACCACTAACCTCAGCTGAAGCAATCTTACTGGACCAGAAGACCTGTGAATCACCAGAAGCTTTGGCTTTTTAGACCAGAAGACAATAAAGGAAACAGATAATAAAGGAACGAAACATCCATTCAACAACACAACACAAGAATCAAGATCATTATCTATAATCATCGAAAGCCAGATACATAACCACCAGTGTAAGAAAATACTCAACAACAAAAAGGTCAATATGCCACCACCAAAACCCAGTGATCCTATAACAGTAAGTCCTGAATATTCCAAAACAGCTGAAACAAAAGTAGATGACCTTAAATTACTTTATGAAGATGACAGAGTCCTTTAATGAGTAAATGAAAAATTCTCCTTAATATACCACGAAAAGACAAACAAAACATTGGAAGAAATCAATACATCCCCCAAAGAAAGCCAAGAACAAAGCAAAGAAAGAAGTGAAGGAAACCAGTCAAGATTTGGATTGAATTGAAATTAAAGCAATAAAGAAAACAAAAACTTAGGGGATTCTGGAAAAGGAAAATCTGGGTAAGGAAACAAGAACTAATATGCAAGCATCAACAAAAGAATATAACAGAAGGAAGATAAACTTTCAGGTATTGAAGATATGATAAAGGAAACAGTTCATTGCTTAAAGAAAATGTTAAATCCAAAAAATTCCTAACACAAAACATTCAGGAAATATGAGATACAATGAAAATCCCAAATCTAAGAATAGTAGGGACATGAGAAGTAGAAAAACCCAAAATTAATAGGGAAAAAAATGGCCACCTTACCAAAAAGAATCTACAGATTCAATGCAATCTCCATTAAAATCCCAACACGATTCTTTGTATACCTTGAAGGAAAAATACTCAACATTGATGGGAAAAAAACCCAAGATAGGTTAAAAACAATCCTGCACCTTAAAAGAACTTCTGGAGATGTCACCATCTCAGATGCCAAGCTGTACTAAACAGCTGTAGTAATAAAGGCTGCATGGTATTAGAATGAAAAACAGACTTCATGAACAATGGAATCTAACTAAAAACCCAGACATAAATCCGCACACCTATGGACACTGATTTTCAGCAAAGAAGCCAGAAATACAAAATTAAAAATGGAAAGTATCTTCATCAAATGGTTCTGGTCTAAATAGATGTCTTCATATAGAAAAATGCAAATAGATCCATATCTATCATCCCAAACAAAACTAAAGTTTAAAAGGATCAAATATATCAATATAAAACCAGATACAGTGAACTTGATAGAAGAGAAAGTGGAGAGTAGCCTTGAATGCATTGGCACAGGAAACAACTTCCTGAACTAATAATAAAAACAGCCACTAACATCAACAATTAAAAATTGGAATTTCATGAAATTAAAAAATGTTGTTGTAAAGCTAAAGATACCACCAACAGGACAAAACATCTGCCTAGCAAATAGGAAAAAATTTTCACCAACTCCACATCTAACATGGGCTAATATCCAACCTACATAAGGAATGAAAAAAACTGGATATCAATTCAATTAAATGATGGGGTATGGACCAAAACAGAGAATTTTCAAAAGAAAAAACCCAAATGGTCAAGTTGAATATTAAAGAAATATTCAAATTCCTTAGTCATCAGAGATCTGCAAATCAAAATGACTCTGAGATTACCTCTCACATCTGTCAGAATGGCCAAGGTCAAACATAAACAAGACAGCTCATGCTGGCAAGGATGTGGAATAAGGGGAACAATTCTCCCCTGCTGGTGGAATTACAAACTTGTACAGACACTTAGCTAATCAATATTGAGGTTTCTTAGAAAATTGGGAATCAATATGCCTGAAGACCCAGCTATACCACTCCTGGGCATAAACACACAGGATGCTCCATCCTATCACATGGAAATTTGGTTAATTATGTTTATAGCAGTTTTTTCATAATTGCCAGAAACTCGAAATAACCTAAATGTCCCTGAATGAAAGAATGGATAAAGAAAATGTGGTACCTTTACACAAAAGTGTATTTATTTAAATGTTAAAAACAATGATATCTTGGTGGGGGGCACTGAAGGGGAGAGGACTGAATAGACCACTGGAAAGGATGGCCATTTTCAGGATCAGGGCAAAACCTGGCACAGAGAAATCTTCCAGAAATATTCAAGGATGGGCCCAGCAAAGATGCCTAGCAGTAGCTGATATGTAACCTGACTGGCCATATCCTGTGACAAGGTTAAGACTTCAAGTGGAGCCTGTGGGAAACCAACACAGTCATATAACCTTCAACCTATATTCTGTCATGCCTATGAGATGTGCTGAGGTAAGGGTGTACTAGAGATTGATAGAGCAGTCAAACAATTATTGATCTAGCCTAAATTACAAGCCAGAAGAATACATTAGACACTGCCTGGAGTACAAAGACCCACAGTCTGGATGACTCAGAGATCTAAGATAAAAATCAAACAAAACTGGTAGAAAAAGATGTTGAAGTAATGATGCCTAACATCATTCTGCTATATTCATAATTTGATGCTTAGCCCAATTGTCATCAGAGAAACTTCATCCAGTAAGTAAAGCAAACAGATATAGACCCACAGTCAAACATTAGGCTGAGCTTGTAGAATCCTCTAGAAGAGAGGGAGGAAGGATTATTGAAGCCAGGGGGTCAAGGACAGTATATGAAAATTCACATAACTAACAAACCTGGGCTCAGATGGGTTCATAGAAACTGAATCAACAACCTGCATGGACTTGACCTAGGCCGTCCATATATATGTTACAGTTATCTAGCTTGGTCCCCTTGTGGGACTCCTAACAATGGAAGCAGGGCCTGTCTCTGATTCTTTTACTACCTTTTGGGCTTGTACTCCTCATACTAGGTCATCTTATTCAGCCTTAATATATGGGGATATGCTTAGTCTTAAGGCAACTTGATACAATGTATTTGGTTGATATCCATGGGAGACCTGCCCTTCCCTCAACAGAAACAGAAGTTTAGTGGATTGAGGTGTGGAAACAGAAGGGACTGGTGGGGAAGGAATGGGAGAAAGTAAGGAGGGGAAATTGGTGAGGTTGTAAAATAAGTAAACATTTTTTTAAAGCAAAGATCAAACCATTCCTCTCTTGGGTATATACCCAAATAGTGCATATTCATTCTGGATTAGTTCTGGTGGATTAGTATTTTTCCCTGGTGCAAGAAGGAGCTTTGAGAGCCTATCCCATGGGAAGGGTTACACTCTGGCCCTGGACACATGTGGAAGGGCCCAGGACAGAACAGGAAGATTTGGTGGACTTTGCAGAGCCCCCATTGAGGGCCCTACCCTGCCTGGGGAGTGGTGGTGGATGGGGTGGGGGTAGGCTGGGGGTGGGGGAGGAGGGATGGGGGAGGGGAGGGAGAGGGAGAGGGAGAAGGGACTTATATGTGAAACAAGCTTGTTCCCTAACTCGAACTAATAAATAAATAAATAAATTTAAAAAATCAAAGCAATATCATGAAATTTAATGGAACTTAAAAAAACATCATTCTTGAGTGAGGTAATTCAGACCCAGAAAGACAAACATGGTATGCACTCATGCATATGTGCTTATTAGTTTTAAGTAAAGGATAATCATGGTATAATCAACAGTCACAGAAATGATAAATAAAAATGATACTCAAGGAGAGGACAAATGCATCTTCCTGGAAAACAGAAATAGTCTAGATTTTGGAGGACTCCTGGTAAGTAGAAATGGGAACAAGATGGATTAGTTGGGGGAGAATATAATGTAATAGATGAGTGGAGTCAGGTCATTTGGGGGACATTTCAGGGGCAAGGTAGAACTTATTGCAAAGGGAATTCCCAGGAATCAACTATGATGACCCTCGGGAAGACTCACAGTAATGGGAGATAGGGAAACAGAAATGGTCATTTTATGTAACCGGATTTGTTTCTAACATAATTGTCATCAGAAAGGCTTCATTCAACAGTTGATGTGAGCCTATGCAGAGACCCATTGCTGATCATTGTGCAGATTTCGTGGAATCCTGTGGAGGAAGGCAAGGTGCAATTGTGGCAGAGAGGAGAGTCCAGACACTATAGGAAAACAGACCTTAGGGGCTAGCAGAGAATAGCCAAATTCCGGGAGCCTGTATAGGTCTGAATTGTGTCCTCTGCATATATGTTGTATTTATGTGTCTTGGTGTTCCTGCAATACTACCGTCTGTTGGAACTGGTATTTATCTCTGGAACTTTTGCATGCTTTTCAGACACTTTCCCTCCTATTAGGTTTCCTCATTCAGCTTTGAGTTGAGGTGGTGTGCTTGATTTTATTAGAGTTGGTGTGACTTGTTTGGTAGATATCCTTGAAAGACCTGCCCTTTTCAGGGGAGGGAGAGATGGGAGTCTGCAGGAGAGAGGAGATGTGTGTGTTGTGGGGGAAGGGTAGTGCACAGTAGTACAGAAGGGCTGTAGTGGAGAAGTGGTGTGTGAGAGAGGAGTGGAAGAAAGTGTTCAACTACCAAAATGCAATTAAAATATGTATAAGTAATCATTAGCAAAATACAGGCCAAAGATTATGGCCAAAGATTATTTCCCAAAATGTGTTAAAAGAAAAAGCATGTTTAAGGTTTGTGCATTTCATTTCCTCCTTTCCCCTCAAACACAAAAAGGAAACTATTAATATCTTATTTTTAAAGTTTTGAAATTTTTATATTTTACAAAATGCTGGTTAGTACACATACTGGTACAAATTTTATGAAGATGACCATGGCACCCTAACTTTGAAGAATCTCTGCAATTTGGGTAAAGAAAATGATAGCTATTAATGACAAACTCATATATATGCATATATAATGTATAATCATAGATAAGCACAAAATAATATGATTCCTTCATGGTTTACCAAACAAAGTTGTTGATATTTGTTTCTCATCCTTCTTACTTTAAAAATGACACAATATTTTAGTTTTATTCATTAAATATATTGTTTTTTTACTTACATTAGTTTTCTCTATTTTGCCTTCATATTTTTACATTTCTCCCTTCCTTTTCCATCCTCCAAACTTTCCCATACACACTTCTTCACTCTCCTTCAAATTTATGTCCACTACAGAAAACCATAACCAATCAAACTGCAAAATTGAGGAGCATAGCCCTATTATACACATCAATATAACACTCCTGCACCTAAGGCTCGGGGAACATTTCAGAACATGGGCAGAAAGATTGTAGGAGCCAGAGAATAAGGGTCTTCGACATGAGATTGTGAATCTTTGCAATGTGAGAAGCTGTACTCCTGAAGTCTAATGAATGTCACCACAGTGCGATGAGCCCAAAAAGGAGGAAACCAATGAAAATGTCAAACTTCATGGGTAAATGCCCATAGGCCTCAACTCTTCACAAAGAGCTACAGACAACTGAGTAACACTTTGTAGAGGAAAGCTGTCACTCCGCAGACAACAGCACAACTGGGTGTCCTCCTTTTGTATTGAGTCTCCTTCTCCTCTCTAGTTGGAGTCACCTCTTAGATATTCCATTTACTATTTCATTTCAGCAATAACCTACTATTGCCCTCTCAAACTGCCCCACCTATGCTTTACCAGTTTCAGTGGATATTCCTTGTCATATACAAACATTCAGGATTTGGTTTTAGAAATCACAGATAAGAAAGGGTATGTGGTATTGAGTCCATAATACCCAACTCCATATAACGTTTTCAAGGTCCCTACATCACCCTTCAAATTTCAAATTTTTATTTACAACCAGACAGTGTTCCATTGTTTATACATACCACATTTTCATTTTCTGCTTTGCTTTTTCTTTTTTTTTAAACTTTTTTATTTGAATTAGAAACAGGATTGTTTTACATGACAATCCCAGTTCCCTTCTCCCTCCTGTCCTCCCCTAGCCCCCGCCCCCAACTAAAACCCTATCTATCACATATCCTTTCTGCTCCCACTGGATGGTGAGACCTTCCATAGGCTGTCATCAGAATCTATTGAATCTTTTGGGATAGGGCCTATGCCCACCCCCCCTGTGTCTTGGCTCAGGGAGTATTCTTCTATATGGAATGGGCTCCATTTGCCACTTTTCTATTGAAGGACATTTACATTTGTTCTAAATCTTTCCTGATGCAAATATGTCATCATTGAACATTATTGAACAAGTACCTGTAGAATACGATGTCATATCCTTTAGGCAGGGGTCAAGGATAGGTATATCTGTATCATATGTTAGATAGATTTAATGCAAGGACTTTTAGATTGATTTCCAGAGTGGCTGCACCAATTTGTATTCTCACCAACAGCAAATGATGGTTCCTCTTTCTCTGTGACCTTGTCAACATGTATTGTCAGTTGTTTTATTGTTCTTAGCCATTTTTACTGGAATGAAATATTTAAAGAAGTCAGTCCATTTGTGACATTAATGTTCCCCAAAAAGATTTATCCCTAGTTCATGAAATGGCTTTTGCAACCCATTCCCTATGGAGGGACACCTAGATACAAGGGGTGTGCCTTGGTCCTGCCTCAAGATGATAAGACAGACTTTGTTGACTTATCATAGTAGGCTTCACCTCTAAGAAGTGGATTGGGGGTAGGTTGGGAGGAAAGTGAGGGGAATAGGAGGAAAGAAGGGAGGGGGAACTGGAATTAGTATGTAAAATAATAAAAAGGTTGTTTTAAAAATAAATAAATAGAACACATGAAAAAACAACCATAGACTAACAAAATCTCCAGAACTAATTCACTAAAAACTCAAGGTAAGTGACTACCAATACATTATAGTCGTTGGTTTGCTTGTGAGTGGTTGAGGTGGGTCCCTATTGTTGAAGATACCACATACACAAGACAAAGGACCCAGGTGAGTGTAACTGGATCTGATTTGAAGCCCCTTTCCTGAAGTCTAGCTTTCATGGCTCCAGAAAATAATGCCCAAGCTACTAAGGGAAGGAATCAAGGAAACAATTTTTCCACTTGTGACACCTACGAACCATGACAATTACCAACATGGCAAGAGATGCATAAAGATTCAATAAGTGGCACTCACATATAGTAGAGAACCAACAGCTGTCTAACTGAACTTCAAGATCACTTGACAGGAAGGGAATCATGCCTGGTACTGGAAACCTAGCCATCATTCTGGACCAGTTCAGTCATAGAAAATCATCCACTAGTGTTATTTTGATAGTCTCAGCATGATCCCTTACCTCAGCTGAAATAATTTCATTACACCCATAGATAAGTGTACCACCCTCATCAAAGATACTTCTCTACAGAAAGTCGAGACCATTGCAGAAAAATACAACTGGACAAAATCTCAGCCCCAGAGGACACAGTTACAGCATTCACAGTCAGAGAATTTGCAGAAAATAGGGTAGGAAATTCAGAAGTCTTATATGAAACAGTCTCTCCTAGAAATGACTTCATAAACAGGACAGTTTGTGCTAGCATGAAAGTAGGATGAAATCATGGAATCCCATCCCTAGGAAAGAAATGACTATTTTCTTCTTCCAGAGATTAACTTCCTTATGGATTGTCCAATACAGAGTGATCAGTTTGAAAATATATTTACACACAAACAACCAAAATGGGCATAGAAAGTTGTATTTATAGTAATTGTGCATACACATTCAAACATACATGCATGTGTATAACAATACTAATAAAAGTAAAAGAAGCTATCAATTTGGGAATTGAGAAACAACAGAGGGCAACAGAGAAAAGTTTCCAGTGTGGGTAACTGGGAGAGGCTGAAGGGAAGGAAGGGAGGGAGAAATAATATAATTCTATTTCAAATTGTTTTAAGAGAAATAAAATGAAATGAATGCAAAAGGATACATACATATGTGCTTCCACTGGTCAAGAAATGGCACTCACTAGAGCCTAAATAATCTTTAAAAGAAAGATAACTGGACTTTTTAAAATTCGCTTGTGATGTAGCACAGTGGATAAGGATAATGACCACTAAGATTGAAAATCTTAGTTAAATTACCAGAACCTAAATTATCAGAAGAAAGCGTCTACTTCTGCACACATGGTAGTGCAAAATCACACCATACCACACACACCCCACATACAATTATTATATAATCATGAACAATTTCATTGGTGTTTATTATTTCTGGTATTTTCTGAATATTCTTGCACATTCATCCACTTGGAAGAGTCAAGGGGCTTCATTTATCCCAGTGAATCTGTAGCCATAGAATAATGTCTCAAAGATCAGAATATTTAATCAATAATTTAAGAAGTTATATACTTCCATTAACTCTGGTCTTTGTGATGGGTAAGCCATAAGACTGTTTTGTTTTGTTGTTGGGGGGGTGTTAACATGGGCTTGTAAGAAGGGAAAAAGAAACTGTTATTATTTAAATTACTCAGAATTAAAAAGGGGGATATATGAGCATATCCAGGTATCCTCAAAAGTTAATGAATGGTTTAAGTGATAAAGTGATAGCAGCAAAATGTGAGGCTATCTGATATGTAGCAGACTGTGAAATCTGATGAAGGGAAAGTTTCTTCTGCTTGTATTGATTGTAAGGTATCTCTTTTTTCTCATCACTCATCCTTCATTCTTCAAAATAAACCTGTTTCTAGGATATTTTCCAATCCAAAGTGACAGAAATCCTAACATTGTAGAAAGGACTCTATAGGCAGATGTAAAAGTTGGGACTCAGGAAGAAATGGAAGCAAGAGAGTCATTATAACAGGCAATCAGGGAGCAAGCTGCAGCTACCCTAAGGAGAGCAAGCAGCCAGAGCATCCATCATTCCACAGTCTGTTAGTGTTCAAAGCTATAAAGCATGTTAACAGTGTGTTGAATAAAATATGTTATAACTTTCTATCTTGATAAATTTACTTTTAGAAGGGCAAAATGTGTAAAGTTGTTTTCTATATGATTTAAATTTGGAAAACCATCAAATTTGAATGCATCTGTTTTGCATATTGCTCGGTTCTGTAGATAAATTGGCTATGTTTAGATGAGTAATATGGATATGCATAATTCATGAAAGCTTCATATTTATTTTATAGAATTTATTTTTATTGATTTCAATTCTACAAATCATTCATTATGTTGTTACAATCAAGGCTGACACATAACTTGTGTTGTAGTGTAGGGTCAGCAGACTTGCGAATACAGCAATCATTTCTAAAAAGCCCTGGAGCTAAGAAATCTTTAGAGAGATAATTTTAATTATTGAAAATAATAACAAGTAACATTTTCTGACTTATAAATTTAAATGATATTTAAATTTAAGTATGCATAAATTAAAATCAACTGAGAGATGGCTATGTCTATTCTGTGAGTATTGTCCATGGCTGTTGTCCTGTCAGGAACAGAGTTGAACTCTTAAAGTATAAAACTCTGTGGCTAAATGCCAAAAGAGTTACCATCTGATACTTTATAGAAAAGTTTGTTCTTTTGAGTTAAAATATCCAAACATAAAGAGTTATATTTTCATAACATAATAAGTGCTTACCTTTCAAAAAGAGCACATTTGGGTTTTTAGAAAATTTTGAAGAAATGAAAGTATAGAAAAATTGAATAGCTATGTTTTATAAACTATTTTGTATATAACAAATTGTTTTGACTGAAATCAAATGGTAAAAAAATGTTGTATTTGAGTCATATTCAAGAGGTAGAATTTTAATTTTGTGCATCTTCCTTTTTAAAAAAAGATGACTGTTACAATAAAAATTCCATTAATGAAACTATCTACATTAAGAACAAGGTCTATTGTTTAATGCCTGCTTTATTAGTGCCTACTTAATTGCCAAAATAATAAGATTTTTATTCTAACTATGATTGACCCTACATAAAATAATATAAAATTATATTCAACATCAGTTTTCAGCAACCATGGTCAATTGTTAGGTACTATTCATTTTGCCCTAGTCAACAGGACCTCCAAATGAATTAGAAGAAAAGCTATCATATAGACTAGAAAATCTGCTGCTTCCCTTGTTATAAAGATTTATAATTTGGGAGGGTAAATAATTTTCCAGTGTCTCTATAAACATGTCATACCCCGTAGCACAAACACTGGCACTGCTGCTCAGTAATGATTTATAATGACAGAGGACAACCTTGATCTCGTACAATGTTAGGAATCACAACCAAAATCTGAAAAAGGGAAACTTGTTCCCAAAGCTATGCATGAATATGACCTTTTTTCTATTTAGTTTGTAGGGTATTGTTCTCAATTTTTTTGTCTTAACCTTAAATATTAGGTTAAGAATAATTTCAAAACCAAACCTCCATTTTCTACCATCCTATGAGGTAGAAATTGTATTGTCACTCATATTGGATCCCCAACCATTTCTAATTTTGTTAATACTATGTGCTAGGAAGCTTTGATTTGAATTCTAGCAATTGGATACTTTTCTTTTGATTCTGATAGAAGCACAGTCAGTATTTCATTATGTAACTTGGCCAGGAAAAGTGGCTTCTTCCAATCCTAAGAATAATTATAAAATCCTACTGATACTCCAATCACTTACTATGTGTTATTCCCTGGAAATGACTGTAGACAGCTGGTTCTGAAATGAAGGCTACATGAAAATGAAGGGACTGTGGAGTATTACAGTGAGTGGGACACAGCTCCACTTTTCTTCTTAACCTCATGAGTCCCTTCCTATTGTACAAACCTATACTTGGCTAAAAATGGATGTTTAGATTCCACAATGAAAATAACTAAAGCACTAGTCAATATTGAATTTGTTACTTTCATCCATGGATGAAATATGTTCTTCTTAGTCAGTCTGTTTCCCATGTCTCCCTTCTACCACCTGCCTATCTAAAAGTAATATCTGTATATTCATGTGCATTTGTTTGTTTGTTTTAAGAACCAGTGAGTTCAACCAAGTCCATCTGTGTGACCATCTGTTTACACATCTCCTTTGAAGTTGGTGTGCTCACAAATGGTCACACTGCTCAAAGCAGTTGCTCATATTTCCTATAATCTACTGGTGGCCACTAGATCAGTAAGGGAGAAGAGGGGATAGTTCACTTGATATCTTTCCCTTCTGTGGTTTAATAAAGACACGACAATTCTGATGGATGCTGAATTGTAGGCAACTAGAGTTGCAGTGAATTCATGACTGGCATGGCTGCATCCTGTGCAAAAGATGGAATTCAGTAGCCCTTTATTCTGTCTTCTGCCTCTTTATTTCTGTGTCCTTCTTCCACAATGTGTTTGGAACTTTGGAATGGACATATATAAAATGTGCTGTTTAGAACTGAATATGCAATCATTACATATTCTTAAAACACTGGGTAATCATGTGTTCTACACTCAAAGCCTCAAAGCATTTTACATCAAAGGAGGCTTCTTTGTTAAGGTTGAGTGTAGCATTAACTCTGCTAGGAACATAAATACTTGGAAGATAGTTTGTCAGTTTACCTAAACAATATTAGCATGTTCCCCTGATGGGTCTATTGATTCTCTAGCCATTTGGATATTTACTGGAACTTACTTGGCATAAAATTGATTCCCTACTATAAAAGCAATCACAAGTACAATTAAAGAATGGCTGGTTATGCCCATAATTGCTGGGCAACTTTTGAAAAATTGGCTATATTTTGCCTAACAGGTTAATATTGTAGTTTGTAGGGTTTATTTTTGATAGACATTTTCATCATTTGAGAAATGAAAGGGGATGCAATAAGTAAGACAGGGTCAACAGATACCACAATTATGGTTGTTTCAAATTGAAAGTCATACTTCACTGTCTTCATTATTCATGTACAGTATTTTGGTGGAATTTGAAGCTATCATCTTCACAGGTTTGCTAAGGAACTTTAAACATATTTACATTTATTTTATGTCTTTCATTGTTTGTCTGAAGCTATGTAAAGGTGCCATATGACTACACTGCACATGGAAGCAAGAAGACAAATTTCAAATCCCTAAAATTGGAATTACAGCTGACTGTTCACTGCCACTGGGTGCTGGGAAACTAATTTGTGTCCGCTAAAAGAGCATCCAGTGCTCTTAACTAAAGAACCATCTCTGAAGTCCAACCTGCTAAAGAATTTAAATGAGATGAAAGTATTACTAGTTCTGGAGTGGAACTGGGCAGGACTCATTTGATAAGATAAAGCTGTTGATCACAGGGATGGAAGAAGACAGTATGCATCTACTTTAATAAGCTTCAATAAATCTTTTTTCTCTTGTGGGTTTTCAAATCTTGTGGATATATCATTGACATAGATAATGTTTCACATCATTAAAATCACTTCTGCCTTGCCTATTCGTCTATTCCCCCCCAGGGAAGATGATCTTTTATTATACTGTTTTCTGATTCACAAATATAGTATGTGACTTCATTTATTTATGTGCATTTGCTGCATGTTTGATAAAAACTTATCTTCAAGTATTTTCAATATTGTGGTTCAGATATTTTTAACTCTCTCTCTCTCTCTCTCTCTCTCTCTCTCTCTCTCTCTCTCTGTGTGTGTGTGTGTGTGTGTGTGTGTGTGTGTGTGTGTGTGTGTTTATACACAAAGGATCAAAGACTGCTTAGGAACTGAACTCTGATCCTCTAAAAGCTCTGTCATCCAATTATTAGTGGTGCTATAACTTTAAATTTCAGTTTTTCATTGTCCCTTGATTGAATAAAGGAAAATTTTGACTTAGCAATATACATCTTGAATATTGAATTGTTGAATGTATTTGCTTCTCTCTCTCTCTCTCTCTCTCTCTCTCTCTCTCTCTCTCTCTCTCTCTGTGTGTGTGTGTGTGTGTGTGTGTGTCTGTGTGTGTGTGTCTGTGTGTGTGTGTCTGTGTGTGTGTGTCTGTGTCTGTGCCTGTGTCTGTGTCTGTCTATCTCTATGTACTCTGTAACAATAGATAAATGTTCCAGGCATTTGTAAATAAAATTTTGCTAATATCATTCCGTATTAGTTAGTTTTCTCATCGATGTCCCAAATTAGCTAAGAGAAAGCAATTTAATCAAGGTCTCATTTTAGTCATATTTTAAGAAGTTAGATAGATTTTCATGCCAGAAACCTACAGTGAAAGGAGCTGAAGGTAGTTGGTAACAAGGTATTATCACCACCACCAAGAATGAGTTAGCATGACATCATTCCAGAAGAATGAAATATATGCTGGGCTCAGCCTGCCTCCTCATCAGATGCTTTGTCTTTCCTATTAATTCATCCCTAGCTTTCAGCCAATGAGATACTGCTATACACATTCAAGGGGTAAAGTTGTCCATGCAAAATACAAACAACTTTGTCTTAATTTATATCATAAGTAGAGGTGAATTCTTTAGATTTTGTTTACTTATTTATTTGTTTTCTTATTCAACATAATGAGGCTACATATTTCATATAGATTTTCCTTTTTTGCAAATTTTTCTTAAATTGAAAATAGATTCTATTTTTATATAATACATCCAGACCACAATTTCTCCTCCCTCCACTCCTCCCAGCTATCTGCAACTTATGTTATATCCAGAGCCACTGCCGCTCCATTTTCTCTTCTGAAAACAGCTGACATCTGTAACTATAAATCTTTCCACCTGCCATGTTAGGGCCCCAAATAATACACAGAGATTAACATTAGGTACAATGCTGCTGGTCAATTACTAGGATTACTTAACTGCTAGCTCAGTCTTAATCATCAACCACAATCATTAATCCATATATTTTATTTTCCCCCTTTTGTTTTATTATGAAGAAAATTATTTTACATGTCAATTCCAGGTCCATCTCCCTCCCCTCCTCCCCTGCCCCCCCCAACTAATGCCCTACCCATCTCCTACCATTTCTCTTCCCAAGGGAGGGTTAGGCCTTCCATAGGAATCTTCAAAGTCTGTCATATTCTTGGTGATATGGCCTAGGCCAAACCCCTTGTGTCTAGAATCAGGGAGTATCCCTCCATGTGGGATGGGCTTCCAAAGCCCATTCCTATGCTAGGGAAAAGTACTGATCCACTACAAGGGGCCCCATAGATTTCCAAGGTCTCCTCACTCACAGCCAAATTCAGGGTGTCTGGATTAGTCCCATGCTTGTTTCCCAGCTATGACTCTGGGGACCAAGAATTTTCCCTTGTTCAGGTCAGCTGTTTCTGTGAGTTTCACCAATCTGGTATGGACCACTTTGCTCACAAGTCCTCCTTTTCTGCATCTGGATTTCAGTTCATTTCAAGGTTTAGCTGTGTGTGTCTTCTTCTACTTCCACCAGCTGCTGTATGAAGGCTATAAGATGGCATATGATTTAGTAATAAATATCATTATCAGGAAAGGGCATTTAAGGTAGCCTCTCCTCTGTTGCTTTGATCATTAGTTGGTCATCTTTGTAGCTCTCCAGACATTTCCCTAGTGCCTGATTTCTCTTTGAACTTATAATTTCTCCTCTATTATGTTATCTCTTATCTTGCTCTCTTCTGTTCTTCCCCCAACTGAACCTCCATGCCCCATCATGTATTCCTCACCCCTCTTTTTCTCCCCTTCTCATTTAACTAGATCCCTTCACCTACCATGCTCCCAATTTGCTCAGGAGATCTTGTCCCTTTCCCCTTATACAGGGGAACATGTATGTTTCTCTTAAGGTCCTCCCTGTTTACCAGCCTCTCCAGAAGCCTGGGCTGCAGGCAGGCAAACCTTTACTCTACATCTAAAATCCATATATGAGTGAGTACATAAGCCTGTCTTTTTGTGACTTGGTTACTTGGCACAGAATGGTTTCTTCTAGTTCCATCCATTTGCCTGCAAATTCAAGGTTCCATTGACTTTTTTCCCACTGAGTAGTACTCAATTGTGTAAATGTACCACATTTTTTCTATCCATTATTCAATTGAGGAGCATCTAGGTTGTTTCCAAGTTCTGGCTATTACAAATAATGCTGTTATGAAACTAAGTTGAACAGATGTCTTTGTGGTAGGAATGTGCCTCTTTTGGTATATGCCTAAGAGTGGAATTGCTGGATCTTGTGCTAGACTGATTTCCACTTCCCTGAGTAATTGCCATACAGATTTCCAAAGTGGCTGTACAAGTTGGCAGTCCCACTAGCAGAGGAGAAGTGATCCCCTTTCTCCACAACCTCTCCAGCATAAACTGTCATTGGTGTTTTTGATTTTAGCAATTCTGAATGGTGTAAGATGGTATTTCAGAGTTGTTTTGATTTAGATTTCCCTGATGGCTAAGGATGATGAATCCTTTCTTAAGTGTCTTTCAGCCATTTTATATTCCCCTATTGAGGATTGTCTATTTAATTCTGTACCCCATTTTTTAATTGGATTGTTTAGTGTTTTCGAGAATAGCTTCCTGAGTTATTTGCATATTTTGGAGATCAGCCCTCTGTCAGATGTGGGGTTGGTGAATATCTTTTCCCAGTTTGTGGGCTGTCCTTTTTTCTTGTTGACTCTGTCTTTTGTCTTACAGAAGCTTCTCAGTATCAGGAGGTCCCATTTATTAATTGAGAATCTCAGTGTCTGTGCTACTGGTGTTATGTTCAGGAAGCAGTCTCCTGTACCAATTCATTCAAGGGTATTTCCTACTTTCTCTTCTAGTAAGTTCCATGTGGCTGGGTTTATGTTGAGGTCTTTGATCCATTTGGGCTTAAGTTTTGTGCATGGCAATAGACATGGATCTATCTGCAGTCCTCTACATGCCAGCATCCAGTTATGCCAGAACCATTTGTTGAAGATGCTTTCTTTATTCCATCATATATATTTAGCTCCTTTGTCAAATATCAGGGGTTCATAGGTGTGTGGGTTAATATCAGGGTTTTCAACTCTATTCCATTGGTCTACCTGTCTATTTTTGTGCCAATATCAAAATGTTTTCCAGATTACAGCTCTATAATAGAGATTGAAATCAGAGACGATGATGCCTCCGGAAGTTCTTTTATCGTACAGGGTTGTTTTGGCTATCCTGGGCCTTTTGTTTTTCCATATAAAGTTGAGAATTTTGATTGGCCATTCACATAAGTTCTGCCATATCTTTGTCCCAGTATGTCTTGCAGGCAGCAAAAACTATAGGTGGAGGGAACAGTAGCCAGGGTGATGTTCACAAGTTTGTCTTTCTATAGCCTGCAGAGTATCTTCTCACACCAAAGAGACAAAAATGTATGTCTGAGGGCTCCATGAGGGCAACTATTTTATCTCTTTATGTTCAATGATCTGTTTAGATATTATCCTTGGCAAGAATGTTGGTTCTTTAGTCAGTTTTCAGGGAGTGACATTCTGTTCTGGCATCAGCCTGGGTTATTTAGTGATTTCCAAGGGGAACCATTGGCCAACAACTCAATCAAATGAAACCAAACTCCACCCCTGGAAATCTGGACTGGCTGCAAAAGAAGGCCAGTTCAGACTCCGTATCCTCCATTAATAAGAATTATCACTAGATATTAGTATTATGAGGATTCCCTCATAGATTCCAGGAAGTTTTCACTCTACTAGGTCCCCCAATGCTCTCCAGTTGTCTTCTCTCTCTCTCTCTCTCTCTCTCTCTCTCTCTCTCTCTCTCTCTCTCTCCATTACATCCATCCCCACCACCTCCCAAAACTTATACAATTTTCCCTTCTGTGGGAAGTACATGTGTCCCAACCACAGAAGCCTCCTCTTGACCTAACCTCTCTGAGTCTGTGTGATGTACCATGACTAGCATTTACATGACAGTTAATATCCACCTATAAGTTACTATACACAATATTTGTCTTTCTGGATATGGGTTACCTCACTGAGGATGATTTGTTTCTAGTTTTATCCATTTGTCTGCAAATTTCATGATGTCATATTTGTAAAAGCTGAGTAATACTCCATTGTGTTATGTACTACAATTTCTTTATCCATTCATATGATGAGAGACTGCTACATTGCTTACAGTTTTTTTACTATGAGTAGAGACACAATGTACATACTTGAGCAAGTGTCATTGTAGGATGGAGAATCCTATGGGTGTATGCCCAAGAGTGGTAGACTAAGACCTTGAGGTAATTCAGTTCCCAATTTTCTGGGAGAAAGGAATATATTTCCATGATGGCTGTAAAAATTGGCACCACCATCACCATTGGAGAAGGGTTCCCCTTGCTCCACATTCCTTCCAGCAGGAGCTATTGCTTGTGCTTTTTATCATAGTCATCCTGAAATATATAATATGGGATAGCAAAGTAGTTTTGATTTTCATTTTCCTGATGGTTAAGTGCGTTGAACATTTTCTTAATAGGTTCTCAAATATTTGAGATCCCTCCCTTGAGAATTTTCTGTCTAGACCTGTACCCCATTTTTAATTGCATTATTTGGTTTGTTGATGTATAATGTTTGGATTTCTTTGTATATTTTTATTACTATAACTCCATAGAATGTGAAATTAACAAAAAAGAAAACATTCTGGCCGGGCATTGGTGGCACATGCCTTTAATCCCAGCACTCGGGAGGCAGAGGCAGGCAGATCTCTGTGAGTTCAAGGGTAGCCTGGTCTCCAGAGTGAGTGCCAGGATAGGTTCCAAAGCTACACAGAGAAACCCTGTCTCAACCCCCCCCCCAAAAAAAAATCATTCTGTATGCTGGAGTTTTGTCTGATTGACAGTGTCCTTTGCCTTCCAAAAGTTTGTTAGTTTCATCATTTTCCAAAAGTTTGTTAGTTTCATCCAAAAGTTTGTTAGGTGCCATCATTAATTGTTGTTCTCAGTGCCTGAGCTATTTGTGTTCTCTTAAGAAAGCTGTTTCTTGTTTCCAAGCATTCAAGGCTATACCGACTTTTTCTTATATCAGGTTCAGTGTTTCTTATTTTATGTTGAGGTCCTCAATGCATTAGGACTTGAGATTTTCCAGGGTGAAAATTGTGAATCTATTTCCATTCTTCTTCCTACAGACATCCAGTTAGATCAGCACCATTTGTTGAAGGTGTTTTCCTTTTTCTATTGTATATTCCTGGCTTTTTTAAAATAAAAAAATCAGATGTTAATAGTTATATAAATTTATGTCTCGATCATCTATGTGATTCCATTGATCAATGTATTTTGTTTATGCCAATACCATGTAGATTTTATTACTGTACCTCTGTAGTACAAATTAAAATCATGGATGGTGATAACTCCAGCAGTTTTTTTATTGTTCAATATTGTTTTAGCTATCCTGGGATTTTGTCTTTCCACATGAACTTGAGAATTGTTCTTTCAATTCTGTTTAGAATAGAGTTGGAATTTTTATGGGAATTGCATTGAATCTGTACATTTACTATGTAAACCTTACCAATTCAATATTATTGGAGATGTTTTTATCTTCTGATATATTCTTCAATTTCTTACTTCAAAGTCTTGAAGTTCTTATCATACAGGTCTTTACTTTCTTTGTTAGAGTTACCACAAGTTACTTTATATTATTTGAAGCTATTGTGAAGGGTGTTGTTCCCTTGATTTATTTCTCAGTTCCTTTGTCAATTGTATATAGGAGGGCTATTGATTTTTCTTTTGTTTGTTTGTTAATCTTATATCCAGCCACTTTTCTGAGCTGAAAGTATTTCCCAACTTTAAGCGTTTCCTGGTAGAAATTTTAGGGTCACTTCTGTAAAATATCTTATCATCTGTGAATAATAGTTGTTTTGTTTCTCATAGAGAAAATTTAATGATAACTACAATAAACTTAATAAATGCAATAACGGGCCGGGCAGTGGTGGCACATGCCTTTAATCCCAGAATTAGGGAGGGAGAGGCAGGCAGATCTCTGTGAGTTTGAGACCAGTTTGGTCTACACGAGCTAGTTCCAGGACAGTCTCCAAAGACACAGAGATACCCAGCCTCAAACCACCCCCTGAATAAAGAAATGCAATAATGGTTAATTTATCTTTTTCTTTGTTAGAAAGTTTTAATAGTTATGGAAAAAGAGAGCAAAGTCTACAAATCCTTCATGGAAAAATATTTCAAAATTCAACATGTCACAACACAAAACTCTGAAGTAAATATGTACACATGCTAGGTCATCAGTAGGTCAATTGATATAGCATTTGCCACACACACAAAAAAAGGATGTGAGGTCAGACACCCCACATTAACTTGTTTTGTGTTTTCTTAAGAAAGCAAGTGCACATCTGTAATCTTAGCACTGAGGAGGCAAGGACAGGAAGAAACACGCTGCTTTCTAGCCATTTCTACTAAAACAGTCACCTCTATATTTAGTGAACAAACTTATTTTAAAACACAAGTTAAAGAATGATATATGAAGACATCAGTCTCCAGCTTCTATCCCCCTCATGTACACATAAACACATGCACACAATACACTTTGAGTGTGCATACACATCCACACATATACATATAAACAAATATGTACATGTTCTCCATACATGCTAGTTTATATCCAACATATCATTTTTCTTTATTGATACAAAACGTTTCCTTATATTTATCATGTATAATGTGATATTTTCACTCATATCTTCAGTAAGTAAAAATCAGCGTGGTTATTGGTATAGTCATCTAAATAACATTTTTAGGTAAATGCGTTCAGATTTTTTTGTTATACATATAGACAATCATTCATAAATAAAAGTTATGTGCAATACTCAATTGTATTCCATGTGCTTTACCATAGAACACCAGACCTCATTCTTCCTAACTGTATTCATTGATGAATATTTAATTAATCTCTTATTTTCCTTGTCTTCAGAAATTCTCAACTTTTGAGAGATCACTTTTTCTACATTTTACTTATGCCAAACATGATATAAAAACTGTCTGGCTTGATTTGTTTCTCATAATGTGCCTTAGGTTGTCCTGCTTGCAAGTTTATTATTGTTTGTTTTGTTTAGTTTCATCAACCTGATAAAGTTTGGAGCTATAAGGAAGGAGGAAACAGAGGTGCACTGGGGCCCAGAGGAAAATGAGGCAAATATCAGGAGTGAAACACGGAACTTTTCACACTTTTATGTTTGTTCTTGCTTTGGTTTGATTTTGTCTGAGCAGTCAGAATGTTTAACAGTTTTTAACAGAGCATACACTAGAGAAATAATAGATATTTTGGAGAGAGAGACTTAAACTTTTAAAGAGACTTTCAACAATTTAGGAAACGTTGAAATTTGGATTTCTTAAAGAGACATTTGAAAGCATTTGAAATTTTAAGCAAGGTGAGACTTTTAAAAGTTGCAATGCTGGATCTTGAGGTAGACTGATTTCCATTTTCCTAAAAGCCCACCATACTGATTTTCAATGTGGCTGTACATGTTTGCATTCCTACCAGCATTGAAGGAGTGTTCTGCTTTCTCCATATCCTCTCCTGTATAAACTGTCTCTGGTGTTTTTAATTTTAGCCATTCTGACAGGAGTAAAATGGTATCTCAGAGTTGTTTTGATTTGCATTTTCCTGATGACTAGGGACCTTGAGCAGTTTCTTAACTGCCTTTTGACCATTTGATATTTCTCTATTGAGAATTATCTATTTAGATCCACACTCCATATTTTAATTAGATTTTTTGGTGTTTTGGTGACTAGCTTCTTGAGTTCTTCATATATTTTGAAGATCAGCCCTCTGTCAGATGTAGGGGTGGTAAAGATCTCTTCCCATCCTATAGGCTGCCATTGTGTCATATTGACTGTGCATCTGCCTTAAGAACCTTCTCAGTTTCAGGAGGTCTCATTTATTAATTGTTGATCTCACTGTCTGTGCTATTGATGTTATGTTCAGGAAGTAGCCTCCTGTGCACTCTTAGGCATATACCCAAAAGATGCACATGCATAACCCATGGAATCTATTCACCTATATTCATAGCAACATTATTTTAAATAGCCATAAATTGGAAGCAACCTAGATGCCCCTCAACCTAAGAATGAAAAAGAACATGTGGTACATTTACACAATAAAGTACTACTCATTGAAATGAAACAATAGTATCTTCAAGTTTGCAGGCAAATGGATGGAACTAAAAGAAACCTTCCTGAGTGAAGTAACCAATACACATAAAGAAAAAGAAGGCATATACTCACTCATAAGTGGATATTAGAAATAGAGCAAAGGATAACCACCCTAAAATCCACAATCCTAGAGAATCTAGGAAACAAGGAGGACCCTGAGGGAGACATGGACACCTCAAGAATGAGAAATGGACAAGATTTCCTTAGTAAATTGGAAGCATTGGGGCACAAGGAAGGGAGGGATGAGAAAGAGGAGAGGTGGTGGAAAGAGAACGTGAGGGATCAGGAAGTTCAAGTTTGTGGAAGAACAGAGGAGAGCAATAAAAGAGATACTTTAATAGAGGGAGAGGGAGACATTATGGGTTTAACAGGAAACCTAAAAATAGGGAAAACTCCAGAGATCCACAAGGATGACCCCAACTAAGAATCTAAGCAATAGTGGTGAGGCTATCTTAAATGCCCTTCCCCTATTATGAGATTGATTTCTCCCTTAAATGACATCATAGAGCCTTCATCCAGTAGGTGATAGAAGCAGAAGCAGAGAGTCACAGTTAAGCACTGCGACAAATTCCTGGAATCCACTTGTAGAGAGAGATTGATGAGCAAATGGTTCAAGACTTTGATGGGGAAACCCACAGAAACAGCTGACTTAAGCAAGTAGGAGCTCACAGACCCAATCTGACAGCCAGGGAACAAGTACAAGACTGAATTTGGGCCCCTGTAAATGTGTGTCATTTGGGAGGCCTTGTCTATGGTGCCTCTGGCAGTGGAACCATTATTTATTCCCAGGTCATGAATGGGCATTGGGAGCCCATTCCCTATGGAGGGATACTCTCTTAGCCTAGACATGGGGGAGGCCTAGGTCATGTCCCAAATGATGTGACTAACTTTGATGTTCCCCCTTGGGAGGGAGGACTCACTTTCTCTAAGGAGTGAATAGGGGTGGGATGTGGAGATGTTGGGAGGAATAGCAGGACAGCAGGGAGAGAGAACTGGATTGGCATGTAAAATAAGAGTGTTTATAATTTAAATAGTTTTAAAAGTTTCAATGATTTATATTGTAATACTATTATAAACATGCCATCTTAGATACAACTGAGAAAGGAAAAGTTGGATGGCAATGTGTATGAGTGCCAAGTTGACAAGGGGTCAGTGTGGGGATTTGTTGTTGTATTTTGGTTTGTTTTCTCAACTTGGAAGATACTAATGCTATGTGGAAAAAGGACATTCAATTGAGAAATTACATCTATCAGGTAGTGTTTAAGCTATTCTTCCTAATTAATGATTGATGTGGAGGGGTCCACCCCACTGGAGGTGTTGTTACTCCTTTCAAATTGTTCTGGATGATATAAGAGAATGAACTTAGTAATTCATGCAGAGCAAGGTAGTGAGTAGCATTCATCTAGGCCTATGTCGTTGGTTCCTGCCTGTATGTTTTTGAGTTCTTGCCCTTATCTCAGTGATGGACTGTGACCTGAGAAATGTAAGATGAAATAAATCCATCCCTTCCCAAATTACTTTTGACTTAGTGTTGTTTTTTCTTTCATCACAGTCGTAGGTACATGAGCTAAAACAGTTATTCTCAACTTTGGTAGGCACTGATATTTGCAATATCTGGGGGATATTTTTGCCCTTTACAACTGAGAGATGCACTACTGTCTACTGAATAGAAGATCTGAGGTGATATTCAACATCCTATAATGCTTACAAAAAAAAAGCACTCCCAGAAATAACTGTACAGCAAAAAATGTCAATAGTGTTGGGAATATAAATCACAAATTGGATTCAGCATTGCACATACCCTGGGCAATTGTGAAATAATATAAAGGCATTAAGCTAGTTGCCTGAGTAAGATTAAAATGGAAGAGCCTTGCACAAGATAAAGCTGAATTTAGGGGGGAATAGGAGTAAATAAGAGATAGGTGAGCTATGAGAAAACTCACACTAGAGACAAGGGCAAAAAATTCATATTTGGTCAAAATGTGAAATGTTAACATCTAAAGTTACTCTGTCCTCAACGCTCTTCTAATTTTCTTAATTATTATGAGTAAGTTTTGTATTATGATAGCAATATGCACTTTAACACATTACTAAAATTTGATCATTTTAAATAAGGAACAATACCCAATTTATATGTAAAATAAACATACAGTAATATATTCTGCAGCAATTTAACAATTTTGTTAATTTGCCATGATTTTAATAGTTGAATATTGTTACTAAAAGTGAAAGTATTTTTCTGCCTACTGTAATTATAATTTTTAAATGAATTTAATTTGTGAAAAGATTATCTAAAAATCTGGTTGATTAGTACTCTAGAAAGCACTGGAAATGTGTTTAAAGTTGTTGAGTGATATGAAGAAATGATAACAGGTAGGATATAATTTCTTGACAATTGAAAATATTTAAAAATTAAACATAACCATAGCATGATTATCTTTTTAGGAATAAATGTGGTGTTGAATATCAAAGAAAATGCCTGCAAGCAAAAGAATCAGAAAATACATAGAGAGACTATCCCATACCACATAAAGGACAGGTTAAAATAGAAAGTTCTGGAAGGTTAAAAATGCAGTATGGGGCTGGTGACCAATTAAATATGATTTTCTTGTACTGGCCTCCCTGACAGCATCTTGGGTTGATGTGCTCTCCCTTGTTCAGGCCAATTGTTCCTGTGGGTTTCTCCAAACTGGTACAGACCCCTTCGCTCTTCATTCCTCCCTCTCTTCAACTAAATTCCCCATTTCAGCTCAGTGTATTTCCGTGGATGTCTGTCTCTGCTTCCATCATCCACTGGATGAGGGCTCTAGGATGGCATAAAGAGAAGACATCAATCTCATTTTAGGGGAAGGGCTTTTAGGTTATCCTCTCTTCCATTGCCTGCATTGTCAGATCGTGTCATCCTTGTAGGTCTCTGGAGATCTCCCTGGTTCCAGATCTCTTCTTGGACCTATAGTGGCTCCCTCTGATATGGTATCTCTCATCCTGCTCTCTTTCCTCTATTCTTCCCCCAACTCAATGTTTCTGCCCCTCCATTGCCTGTCCTCTACTCCTCTTTTCTTGCTCTTATTATAGCAGCTCCTTCCCCCCTACATTTATGCCCCCAATTAGTTCGGAGTTCATGCCACTTCCATTCCTGGGGACCATTTATCCCTTAGAGTCCTTCAGGTTTCCTAGTTTCTTTGGTAAAGAACATTATAGACTGGTAATCCTTTGCTCTATGTCTAAAAATCATATATCAGTGAGTACATACCATGTTTGTCTTTTTGTGACTGGGTTACCTCACTCAGGATGGTTTCCTCTAGTTCCATCCATTTCCCTGTGAATTTCAAGATTCCATTGCTTTTTTCTGCTGAGTAGTACTCCATTGTATAGATGTACCACATTTTCTCAATCCATTCTTCAGTTGAGGGGCATCTAGGTTGCTTCCAGGTTCTAGCTATTACAAACAATGCTGCTATGAACATGGTTGAACATATGTTCTTGTTGTATGTACATGCACTATTTGGGTATATACCCAAGAAAGGAATGGCTGGATCTTGAGGTAGACTGATTCCCATTTTTCTGAGCAACTGCCATACTGATTTCCAAAGTGGACTTACAAGATTGCACTCCCACCAGCAATGGAGGAGTGCTCCTTTTTCTCCACATCCTCTCCAGCATAGATTGTCATTGGTATTTTTTACTTTAGCCATTCTGACAGGTGTGTGGTTGTTTTGAGATGCATTTCTCTGATGGCCAATGATTTTGAGCACTTTCTTAAGTGTCTTTCAGCCATATCAGATTCCTCTGTTGAGAATTCCAGACCCCTGAACATGGATGTCAATAAGGAGGCCTCTGCACTCCTGGGAGCCTCTGGTAGTGGATTAGTATTTTTCCCTGGTGCAAGAAGGGACTTTGAGAGCCCATCCCACGTGAAGGGTTACACTCTGGCCCTGGACCCATGGGGAAGGGCCCAGGACCAGCACAGAAAGATTCGGTGGAGTTTGCAGAGCCCCGGTTGTGGGCCCTACCCTGCCTGGGGAGTGGTGAGTGGATGGAGTGGGGGGTGGGCTGGGGGTGGGGGAGGGAGGTTGGGGGTGATCGGAGGGAGAGGGAGAAGGGACTTGAAAAAAGCTTGTTCCCTAACTAGAACTAATAAAATAAAAATAAGAAAACAAATAACTCAATTAAAAATTGGGTATAGATCTAAATAACTCCCCAAAGAGGAAACACTAATGGGTGAGAGATGTTCAACCTCCTCAGCCACTAGGAAAATGCAAATCAAAATGACTTTGAGATTTCATCTTACACCTGTCAGAACTGTTGAATTCAATAACCCAAGTGGCAGCTCATGTTGGTGAGGATATGGAGCAAGAGGAACACTCCTCCACTGCTGGTGTGAGTGCAAATGGTTCATCATGGAAATTGGTCTGGTGGGTTCCTCAGAAAGGTGGGAATCAATCTACATCCAACACAAAGACACTTTGTCAATCATGTTCATTGCTGGTGTATTTATAATAGCCAGAAACTGGAAACAGTCTAGATGTCCCTCAACAGAAAAATAAAGAGTATTTCTCAACTGTTAAAAAAAATGATTTTCTTAAGTGATATCAATACCAAGGGTTTTAAACATGAACATAGAAATCAAGGAGTTGATGAGTTTTGAAAAAGTGGATGTTAATTTAAGTTTTACAATGTCGTATAAATCTACATAAGGAATAATTTATAATTCAATTTCCTTATTATTGTATGTTAATATTTATAATAGTATATATAAGACAGTCCAGGTTTCAAAGATTCAGGAATGATTATAGTACTTTTCAGTTTACTTAATTTTAACTAAATGGTAACTTTGATATGTCTAGAGAACATCAAAATATCTTCCTGAATATCCACTTCCATCCAAGATTAATGACTGCAGTTTATTCCTGAAAATTAGCACATATCTGTATTATTAAGGAAGTTTCATAATGGGCCTGCACTGACTCATGCCTTTACATTTCACACATAGTACACAGTTCCTTGTGAGCTAATTAAAATTTACTTGCTTTTCCATTTTTAACTTTAAGCAATAAGATTTTGTATTGTATTTTAACACTTTTAGAATATAGGAAATATCCAATTTGTCAAACTAATTGTAATACTGAAGTTCCAGAATATGGGTTGTGTGTTGTAGTTTTTAAGTTTTCTGTGACATATTGTTGTGCATATTAGTTTTGCCTTGCTTTGAGTACAATTTATTCTTACTCTTTTAAGACCTTCTAACAACCAAGAGTGTAAAGCTCATCTGTGAACCTCTGTAGGAGCAAACTGATATCATCTCTCCATTATTTGAGTACCTTTGTCCCTTCTTTAAATTTTCAACACATACTCTATATTATTGCATCTGTTTTTCAAGACAAAACTCATCTCCATATATAATTGATCTAAAGCAAAACAAAAAACAAAAACAAGAGTGAATTTCTAAACAGTAAATTTTCAATTTCTATTACAAACTTAAGGTGTGAAATACATTTGTATTAGTTTAGAGTTTTACAGTCTTTAAATATTTGCCCTGATATCTTCACATAGATAGGATTCAATCCTCAAGGCAAATTTTAGTAATTTTCACCTGAGGGTTATTGCAATGTACCTTTTGCCTATAGTTGTTGTACAGAGAGAAACATTTCATCTTTTCAAAATGTTTATCCCAGTCCCCAAGCTCCAAACATAGTTCGTAAAGCATAAATGAACCAAATACAATGTTAATGGTTTTACATTTTTACATCTATGTTGGTTAGTTTCTAATCTATATTTTCACATCTCTTTTTATAATAGTCTTATTATTAACTAGTGGGTTTTTTTATATCCAGGGCCTCTGTACACAATACATGTAACAGTAGCAAACAATATTCTGAGTAGTGTTTTTTTTTTTTTTTTTTTTTTTTGCAAATGGATCCCATGGGCTCATAGGAAGTAACACTATTTGGAAATATGGCCTTGTTGGGGGAAGTGTGTCACTGGAAGTAGGCTTTGAGGTTTCAAATGCTCAAACCAGGCACAATGGCACTCTCTCTTCCTGCTGCCTTCTGATATAGATGTAGAACTCTCAGTTACCTCTCTAGCAACATGTCTGCCTTCATGTGCTCCCATACTATCTGCCATGAAAATGGTTTAACCTCTGAACATGTAAACAAGCCCCAATTAAATGTCTTCCTTTGTAAGAGTTGCTATGCTCATGTTGTCTCTTCATAGCAATGGAAACCCTAACTAAGTCAGGGCTGTTTTGGTCAAATCAGTCCTGATGTATACAACCCATTTTAGTTGTACTAAAATGTAACTTGAACAATTGCCTACATCATACCATAAACATCTATTTCATGTGGTTTTCCTAAGTGTCAAAATAATCATCATTAAACTTACAATAATCCCAGACCAAAATATTGCACCCAATTTAGGAGGTTTGGAGCAGCTTTTTTTGGACAGTTGCAGAGGTCAAGTCCAGGGAGAAAGCAAGTCACTGTATCTGTCATTACTGCAGAGCTCAGGTGAGCCTATCTACCTGAGGGTTCAATAACCTAGAGCCCATTCTGGCTTGGATGACCCTGAACACAGATGGCTTCAAAATTCTAATCCTTCCTTCTAGAAGATATCAGGAGATGGTAGACACCTTTGTCATCTGAGACCTATAGGAATATTAGGTAAAAAAGATAGGGACATCCTTTAAGTACACTATCTTCAAAAGAGTTATTGTTTCCTTCTCTGCTGTAGACTGCTAATTTTAAACATAAAAATTAAGAAACTTTTTACTTGAAAGTAAATTGAAAAAATTCCTCAGCATAGTCACTCTCAGAGAAGTAAAAAAATAAAACATATGAGATGATACACAACACATGCAAAGGATCACTTTAAGCCAAAGATCTCTAGGAGTTAGGTCAAGGAATGATCACACAGTATGATAATATGGCCTTAACAATACTAGCATTTTGATCAAGAAAAACTAATATATATTTAATATTCACATACACATACAACGTATTGTGATAAAAGCATCCCTTTCTCTCTACCCCAATTCTTCCTCTAGTCTCTCTAGCACTTTAAGTAAAGGCCTGGTATTGATGCCTATGTGTGTGTAGTGGTTTGAATGAGAATGGTCCCCATAGGCTTATATATTTTAATGCCTAGTCCCCAGTTGCTGAACTGTTTGGAAAAAATTATGGGTGTGGAATTGTTGGAATAGGTGTGACAGTGAGGGTGATCTTTGAGGTTCCAAGAGCCCATGCCAGGACCTGTGTGTCTCTACTTTCTGCATATGGATCAAGGCACAGCTCTCAGCTACTTCTCCAGCACCATGCCTGCCTGCATGCTACCATACTCCCCAATGTGATAGTAAGTGACAAACTCTAAAGCTATAAGCAATCCCTGAGGAAGAAACAGGGAGTATTGCCCTGTGCTTACCTTCAGTAAAATCCTACACAAATCACTGTAAAGGATTTTAATAAGAGCACCTGCCATCTTTCAACAAAAACAAAAGCTATTTAAAGCAGAATTTTAACTTTTCTCCAGTTAATGGGTGACTATAACTCTCCAAAGCCCAAATCTAACATATCATTGGTACATTTCCACTCGAGTAAAGAAAAGGAAATTTTAATAATTTTGTCACACTTTTCAACTATGGAGAAAGTGAAATTGAGGTGCGTTGTATTTATTCTTTAAAGTTACTTACATTTGCTATGTAACTAACACTATAAAATTAAATCATTTCTGATTTAACAAGGCAACATTTGTGAAATACTTTATGCAGAGATGAAATAAAGGAACAGTGAAAAACCTAATATCTTACAATTTTGTCATTAATGAATCCCATGTGGTTTTATTTTTAAATCATTTTTTATTTAAATTAGAAACAAGATTGTTTTACATGACAATCCCAGTACTCCTCTCCTTCCTGCCTGCCCCTACCCCCCAACTAAAACCCTAACAATCATATCCCATGTGATTTTAAATGCACATTAAGAACCAAAGTCAAGTAAAGAATGTTGAGTACAGGAGAAATAGTGCTTCCTTGGAAAAAGACCCACTCTAATTTATCCAATAGTAAGAATCAGCCTCAAACTCAAAATCATAGAATAAACATTGTCTGCATTAGAAAATTTGTATTTATACATTTGGAAATATATAATTTTTAAGAAAAAAAGTTATACATGTGAGAAATAGCAAGAGGACGGCATCTGAGAGATTAGAAACAGGAAAGGGAAAAGGGGATATGATATAACAATATTTTGATTTTAGAAAATTCTTAATTATAATATCTATAAAGAAAAATATACCCAGTATTCTGCAGAAGCAATTCTTCTGGTTGGTGTTGAGAAAGAAATAGGGGAACAACATGTAAGTGACTGAACAGAGTAAGCCAAACCATCTGGTATTACTTCGGAAGATGTCTGCATTGTTATTCACCAGAATCAGTGGGAAGTACCCTTGAACAAATTGATAAGTAGACCACCTCATGAACATAATACTAACAACACAGACACTGAGATCAACAATTAGTAAATGGTACCTGCTGAAACTGAGAAGCTTCTGTAAGGCAAAGAAAACAGTTAACAAGACAAAAAGGCAGCCCACAGATTGGGAAAAGATCTTCACCAATCTCAAATAAGACAGAGGGCTGATTTCCAAAATATGCAAAGAACTCAAGGAGCTAGTTACCAAAACATCAAATAATCAAATTAAAAAGTGGAGTAGAGAATTAAATAGAGGAATCTAAAATGGCTGAAAGACACTTAAGAAACTGTTCAGCATCCTTAGCCATCAGGGAAATGCAAATCAAAATAACTGTGAGATAGAATCTTACACTTGTCAGAATGGCTAAAACAAAAACACCAAGGACAATTTATGGTAGAGAGGATGTGGAGAAAGGGGAACAGTCATCCAGTGCTGGTGGTAGTACAAACTTGTACAGCCACTTTGGAAATCAGCATGGCACTTTCTCAGGATAATGGGCATCAGTCTATTTCAAGATGCAGCAATTCCACTATTAGGCATATACCCAAAGGATGCACACTCATATCTCAAGGACATCCTTTCAACTATGTTCATAGCAGCATTATTTAAAATAGACACCATCTGGAAGCAACCTAGATGACCTCAACAGAAGAATGGATAAAGAAAATGTGATAAAGAATTGCACTGGGATTTTGATGGGGAATGCATTAAATCTGTAGCTTGCTTTTGGTAAGATTGCCGATTTTTATTAAGTTGATCCTATCTATCCAAGAGCATGGGAGATCCTTCCTTTTTCTGGTATCTTCTTTATTTTCTTTCTTTAAAGACTCAAATTCTTGTCATATAGGTCTTTTACTTGTTTGGTTAGAGTTACCCCAAGTTTTTGTTGTTGTTGTTGTTGTTTGTGGCTGTTGTAAATGGTAATATTTCTCTGATTTCATTCTCAGTGCATTTATCATCTAGTGCACAAATTTACTTTGGGAGCCCATTCCAAATAAAGGGATGCTCTCTTAGCCTAAATACACAGGGAAGGGCCTAGGCCCTGCCCCAAATGATCTGAAAGACTTTGATGATACCCCATTGAAGGTCTCACCCTCCTTGGGGATTGGATGGCAGGTGGGATGGGGGTAGAGTGGGGGCATGAGAGGGTGGGGGAGAGGAAACTGGGATTGATATGTAAAATAAAATTTTTTTCTAATTTAAATTAAAAATATTAAAAAAAAAACAAAATGTGGTACAATTACACAATGGAGTATTACTCAGTAGAAAAAAAACAATGATATCTTGAAATTCACAGACAATAGAACTAGAAGAAACCATCCTGAGTCAGGTTACCCAGACACAGAAAGACAAACATTGTATGTACTCACCTATAAGTGGATATTAGACATAGACCAAAGAGTAACCAGTCTACAATCCACAACTCCAGGGAAGTTAGGAAACCAGGAGGGCCCTAGAAGAGATATGCATGTTCCCCAGAGAATGGGAGGAGGGGAATGGGACAAGATCTCCTGAGAAAATTGGGAGCATGGGGGAAGGGGAAGGAATATTAGAAAGAAAGCAGGGAATAGGGGAGGCAGAAGGAGAACACAAGGGATCAGGAAGATAGAGTTGGGGGAAGAATAGAGAAGGAGAGCAAGAAATAACTTAATAGAGGGAGGCATTATAAATGTAAAGATAAATCTAGCACTAAGGGGATATCCAGGTATCTACAAGGCTGACCCCAACTAAGAATCTAAGCAATAGTAGAGAGGCAACCTTAAATGCCCTTCCTCTATAATGAAAAAAAATTGATGTCTACCTTAAATGCCAACATAGAGCCTTCACCAGCTGCTGATGGAAGCAGAAACAGAGACTCACAACTAAGCACTGACCGGATCTCCAGGAATCCAGTTGTAGAGAGGAAGGAATGATGAGCAAAGGGGCCAAGAATATGATGAGGAAACCCACAGAATCGACTGATCTGAACAAGTGGGAGTTCATGGACCCTAGTCTGACAGCAAGAGAACCAGCATAAGACAGGGGCAGGCACACCGGACATAGGTGTCATTTGGGAGGCCATTGGCAATGGAACCAGTATTTCTCCCCGGTGGATGACTGGATGTTGGGATCCCATTTCCTTTAGAGAGATACTCTCTCAGCCTAGATACATGGTGGAGGGCCTAGGTCCTGCCCCAAGTGATATGAAAGACTTTCGTGGACTGGGAGTTTTGGGGGGTCATGGGAATATGGGAGGGAGAGGGAACTGGGAGGGAGAAGTATGTACAAAAGGATTTTTTCTAATGTAAATAAAAAATTATTTTTAAAAGAAGCAGGGAATTCTGAAGGATTGTCCTACCTTGCCTCGGTAATGTTTGGCAGTCACTTTCTTTTGCATCCTACTTTTTCAGTTTGGAATTGAGGCAAGAGTAGTTTCTTTACCCAATCAGCTATCTATTTTCAAAAGAAAGTAAACTCTATAAGGATGTCTGTCATTTACTTTTTTGAAGTAAATTGGTGCAGTCATAAAAAGCCTTATGTTATTAAACACATTAAATAGCATATTCTCTAAATCTTTGAAGTGTTTTAAAGCTATCGATTTAAATATATCTTTATGACCTTGAAATCCTAACATGTTTATATGTTTGACTATTATAGATGACTAAATATTACTCTGTATTTCTTAATTATACATCACATTTTAAATGAACTACTTAAACATAATACCTCAAACATGAGTAAAACCATACACATAGTATAACAAAATTAACTTAAAATTTGGATCAAAAAACAGCTGGGCGGTGGTGGTGCACACCTTTAATCCCAGCACTCGGGAGGCAGAGGCAGGCAGATCTCTGTGAGTTCGAGACCAGCCTGGTCTACAAGAGCTAGTTCCAGGACAGCCTCCAAAGCCACAGAGAAACCCTGTCTCAAAAAACCAAAAAAAAACAAAAATTTGTATCAAAAACTAAATTCCATACTAATGTAAAATATTTAAGATGAATAGTTGCTTTTTTATTTTAAAAGTAGATTCAATAATCTATCCTTTTATACTATCATTTCTGTTTATTTGTTTTTCAAGACAGGGTTTCTCTGTAACTTTGGAGGTTTTCCTGGAACTCAGTCTGTAGACAAGGATGGCCTCAAACTCACAGAGATCTGACTGCCTCTGCTTCCCAAGTACTTGGATTAAAGTTGTGCTCCATACCACCTGGCTTATCTTATCAATTCTATGTTTCCCCTTTTTCTTTACAGAAGAAGAGCTTCAAATCTAATATCCTTTATTCATCTCTTTTTCTGATGATTAAAAATAACCACTTGTAACCAACAGACATATTATTCCATAGCAGGTCTCTCTGCTTTATGTTTGCAGTTGAGAACTCTCAGCTTTCTAATCCTACTGCTAAGTATGATGCTGCTTACATACCCTTCCTCACTATGATGGTCTCTTATCCCTCACTAGTTATTAGCCTAAATACTGTTTCTCTCATAAGCTGCTTTGGTCATGATATATTATCCCAGCATGATATGTACCTATTATAGCATCAAAACAAAAGGTTGGTGCAATTGAAATTTGGAAGAATGTTATAAGTCAAATCACATTTATTCCTCTAGTAAGACATATCTAGAGGAGACAGCTGACATATTTACATTAAGAGAATGGAAATTTGACTATTCCAATGATATGCAAGGTCAAACATTATCTTCCACATGTTTGACCATAATCAATTTGTTTTCTTAAAAACTAGTCCTCTTGCCTTCCAAATCAAAGACTTCTCCCATTTTGAGCTTTATCATTACAAAAGTTATTTTATTTCATAAAGAAATCATTGTATATTCATCAGGTGCTGTTTCTCGAGAACACTGTCAATAAAATAGTACTTTGCCAATTACAATATATACAGAGGTTCTAGACAAACAAAAGGAAAGTGTATATGGGAAAGATAGCAAACTAGAATCATTCCAAGTAAAAGCTTCACATTGTTGAAGCCACAAGCTGCTAAGATGATAATCAAATATCCTAGGCTTTAAATCTTATGATGAAGGTGAGTTATATTAAAATTTTATGTAGTACTCCATAAAAACTTTAGGGCTACAATTATAAAGAAATTTTATATTATGTTTTAGACTTTGACACTTCCATCTCCTCTTTTCTTGTAGTGAATTCTGACAGAGAAATGGTTTGATTCCCTCAAAGCAAGTAAAATGTGTTTAGTCTTGACCATATAACACTTGTATTTATTACACTACGATCACATTCATCACCACTCTGTATCTACTTTATGTCACATTTCCAACATCCATTTACTTTTCCCTAATCACACCCTCTCCCTACCTGAATATTTCTATTTTTTTCCCCACAGACCCAATAAAAGCAACCACAGCTGCTGTGCACTTGTGTTGTCAAAAGCCATATCCTACCAAGGACACAGCACCCCACTGTTTTTGTTCCTGTCCTTTAGTTCTGATACTCAAAATCTCTTCTGCAATGTTTCTTCACAATTGAGGAAATGTCACAATTTTAGTTCAAAGTAAATGTTCACTAGCAATTCAAAATATTTGATTGTTTTAGGTCTCCCTGCATGACAAATGTAATGGCAATACAGTATAGATGTAAAAATCTGAGTATTATTAGAAATCTGTCCACATTATTATTCATTCTTGTCATTTAAATCATTTGTCTTGGTTACTAAGTTGTCAAGAAATAAAATGACTTTTCTTAAAATAATCAATTCTGAAATATGCCCCTTATCTCAGAGTTAGTCTTACTAAATATAACCCACTTATTCTATTGAGGATAATAGACTAATTTCATAACAGTGAATACTTGACAATCTTTAAACTTGCTAATTTTAATTACAAAGGTATATGGTCAGAAAACAATGGACACATAACTATATTACATTGGTTCATATGACCCTTCTATACCAATATGTCGAAACAGATATGACCTGATTAAAGAGATGTAAGTCCATTAAGATTAAAAATTATATTAACATATTATACTCTTCCATGGTGTTTCATTTAACATTAAAATATTTTAGTTGCCATTGTTCAGATCTACAGCATGCTAAATATTGAATTGCTCAAGTCAAATAAATATGTGAACATAATGGTATGTGAATCAATCTCCAAGATGCAAAATCATCACATGATATTATTTTTAATAATGTTATTCAGTGGAATAACAGTAAGTTGCTATTTGAAGTATACAAGTTAATAAACTGTATAAAATTTTCACATAAATACGTGGTTCAAAATCTTCCTCCAAGTAGTGTCCCTTGCTTTTTCCAATTCAATCTTCCTTTGAACCTCAAGTTAAAACAAAAACAAACAAAACACTGAAAAGATCTCTTTGTCCATGGGGTAGAAATTTTTCTAGATTTGCTTATCAATGAATCCCAAAGCAAGCAGTCTTTTGTTAGGATTACCTAACATGCTTGTTAGGCTAAATCTTTCTGCCAAAAGCTGCCTGAGCCCCACCACCACATGTGCGCTTTATGCCAGCCGCCCGCCCTAGTTAGGCCCAAATGAATACACAGAAACTTGTATTAGGTTCAAAGCTGCTTGGCCAATGACTAGGATTCTCATCTGTTAGCTCAGTCTTAACTATCATAAATCTATATATGTTATAAGACTTATCTTATCGGACGCCTTATGGCATCCATCCTTGCTGGTGGATCACATTGTGCCGCTGGAGCAGGAGCGGAGGGGAAAAGAGGCATAATTCCTGTTTCCTCACTTAGATATGAGTCTCCTTGCCATGTCACTTCCTGCCTGGATCATCACTTCTCTACAACATTTCCCAGAATCCTGTTTGACTCCTAGTCCTTGCTTGCCATTGGCCAAACAGTATTTTATTATTCAACAATCCATAAGATAAACATACACAGAAGTACTTCCCCCATCACATACTTCTAAGTTACTGTTTACTAACTGTGTGAATATTTTTACATCAGTACTCAAGTTTTCCTCCCATAACTTGAGGAATTTGGGAGGTATATACAGTCCTAAAACATTTATCTATTATGAATAAAGTTACTATAAATATCATTGTACACATAGTGGAGGCAAATATATTTCACTCATAAGTAATAAGTATAATTATCAGCATATCATGTGTTATTTTTTGATTGCTTGACAGTCTTGTATACTTACATAGTAAATTTTCATAGTATTTACTTCCCCATCCCAATATTCCCTTCTTTTATCACACTCCTCAGGAATCCGTTTACAAAAATTTAAAGGTCATCACCATCAATTATTGTTGTTTCTTTATATGGCTTCCAACTCCTTGGATTGTCTAGATTGTCCCCTTGGGGACCAGAAAGATAAGATGTGTGAGTGTGTGTGTGTGTGTGTGTGTGTGTGTGTGTGTGTGTGTGTGTTGTGTGTATGTATGTATATTTCAGACACAGTTGAGTTCTTAATCCTGCTCAGACATCCAGGGATAGCCTTTCCCTTGATATGCTAGTGCAATGTGTCTATTATGAAATAGGGGTAGGAAGGTATTGTCTTAATGAGAAGTAATTTTTTGGAAAATAAAAAGGATGGAAGGATGAAGGAGAGTTGTTTTTTTCTCATGTGGGATATGAGGAAATTACATTAGTTAATGCAGATTATATATGATATGTATAGAGACATTTTAATCAATTAAGCAAATTCTCTTTTTCTCACAGCTTTTTTCAAACTCACTTTTTTGGTTCTCTACATATCCTCTGATTCATAATTAGTGTCTGAGCTCTTAATCTCAGATAAATTCAAATCACAAAACCTCATAGAACAAAGGAAGTAAAAGTCAGAATATTACAGAGCACAAGGGAAGAAGTGAAGATGAATTTAAGATACTTATCAGAGCAGGGTGTCGGTGTTGCACACCTTTAATCTCAGTACTCGGGAGGTAGAGGTAGGTGGATCTCTGTGAGTTCGAGGCCAGCCTGGTCTACAGAGAAAGTGCCAGGATAGGCTCCAAAGCTAAACAGAGAAACCCTCTCTGTAAAAACCAAAAAAAAAAAAAAAGATACTTATCAAACCTTTATTCACTGAAAACCCAAATATTGATAATGCAAGTTTCTTAAGCACTCCTAGCTATCTTATCATAGATGTATACGCATGAAGGTGCACACATATTCATGTACACTTTGTATGTATGTCATTAAAGTCAAGAGAAAAATATCCACAGCTATATAGAAGACAATAGACTATTCAGTGATGACAGGGAGAATAACAAGCAGAAGAAAATATATCTTGCAATGTTGATTCTAAAATACCTTTGGTTCTTTCCAATTGAAGAGAAGAAATAGAAATGAAGAGTTATCTGCACACCTTTACTCCCAAGGGTTACACTAAAATACCACCTGTTCTATACTTGCACTGCTGAACCGCAAATCTGAGTCTGGGTATTGCTGACTTGGCAGGTATAATTCAAGCGGCCAAACACTTCACAACAAGCATAACTATCCATGTCTGCTGTCCTTGACCACATCCTCTAGATGTGAAACATCTGGCAATTTTGTATTTCAGTATGGACAAAGCTTTGTGCACAGCCCTATGACTTCTCTCCTTCATGTTAAAACCTCCATTAGCAAAAAATTCATGACAAAGGAAATAGGGAATAAAACTCAAATATACTGTTCTCTCTAAAATTTAGCGATTTAAGGCTGGTTCTTATTAAGCATCAAGCATGGTAAATAGATGATTTCTGTCATATGTTCCTGATGGGTATTGTCTTTCTGTATATGTTTCTCTTATCGATTGATGAATAAAACACTGTGGCTAGTGGCCAGACAGGAATGACAGATGGGGCTAACAGAGGAGGAGAAGTTGGGGAAGTGTAGGCAGACATGAATTTCCATGTAACCACCAGGAGGAGAGGATGCAACAGACATTCTCTGATAAGATAGGACCACCCGGAAATACTTAGATTAATAGAAATGGGTAAATAATTAAGACAGACATAGCCAATAAGAATCCCCAGCAACTGGCCAACAGTTAAAAAATTATTATAGTGTCCATGTATTTATTTGGGGCTGAGGAGGGTGGCAGAACCAGCAGGGACAAAGGGGCACTCACAACATGTTCCCATGTTTTTGTGCTGGAAATAAGAACCGGGGCCTTTTGAATAGTGAGCATGGGCTATACTATTAGTCTATACCTCCAGGCAACCTGCCATCATCATTTTAGTGAAAAGGATTTTCCCAGAGAAAATATGACTAGCTCTTTAGAACATGTTTCCTCTTAAGAACAATATTCTTTAAAATGTTTAGAATAAAATATATGCCTTAATATCAATATGTATTATTTTCAGAAAATATAAATAATTTTCAAATAAACCAGATACTCTATGCCCTTAACTTTGCAATTGTTCTTCATTATAACTAATATCTAAATTGTTCCACTATAATCAAAACTCAGGAACCAGAAATTGAGATAAAGACACGATAATTACAAGGACAGCTGAAAGTAGATTGGCTGACTCTGTCTCCATGATTTTCCTGAACTACCTCTCAAGAAATCCTCTTTTCTTTTCATGTGTTCTCTGGCAGACCTCCTCAGCCCTCTAAGAACTCTATGGCTAATCCCAATTAGCCAGTCAATGACACTGTCCTTTGATTCAAGGTGTCTTTATTGCCGCAGTGTAATAGTTGTATGGACAATTCCCCTGCAAGAATTCAAGGTACATATAATAATATGGAAAGTAAATTTGTAAAGTTTAGTAGTTTACCTTTAATGCCCCACATCAGTGTCAATGGCATCGAAAGTGACAGGAATCATTTTCTAAACATCCAAATACCCTTCTGCAGATCTATATTCTCTAAGTTTAGAATTAATGTTTTCATCCTCTTACCTTCCAGATAAGAGCATATATGAAATAAAAGAATTTATATTTTACCACAACATAAAGAATAAAAATGGCATGTGGTTTATTAAATTAAATTTGAAAAATAAAGCAAAGAATATATCTTAATATCATCACTGTTTTAGAACTATTTAAACTTGTCATTGACTTTTAACTGAACTATTCAACATTTATTGGCAATTTTTATGGGATTCTTGAGATATACTAATGTTTATGTCATTTATAAAGATCGTGAATCCCCAACTTTCCTTTGATGCAGGTTAGAGTAGACATGTTCTATTCTTAGTTGCATTAGCCCACAGCATCCATGATAAAAAGATGCACAAATATTGTATTATGTTTGCATGTGATATATTGTCATTCTTTTCTGACCTAGTTCTCATAATTTGTCAGCATCCATGAAATGAGACTTTACAGTTTACATGAAAGTAAAATAAAATCAATTTTCCAAACTCTAAGTGATGAAGACACAATTGTGAAAACCTGTACTGAGAACCCACATATTCTCAGTGTTAGATTATAGGGACTACAGGAGAATTTGTTACTATTATACTGATGACATGGTATCAAATTGCCCCATAAGTACTGTCTATATTCCCACAGATAAGTGAATCTCTCAACCCTCCATATAGAAGCTCCTTTTTTTGCAACAGATTGTGAATGAGACCCAAAAATGTTCCACAGAGGATTAAAGACTATAGCATGCTCATTCCCAAACAGATCAACTATATCACACCCTCTTTCTCTAGTATCAAGGATCATTATATAGAGAGAGTTCTTGAAGATCATAAGATACTGGATAGTGAGTGACTACAGAAAAAGAACTGTGTTTTCCAGGCATGACAGGGCCTGCAACTATATACACAAGCTCCATACAAGATATAGCCAGTCAATATCCAATCTTGGATGGAGGAGTGATTCAGTAAACCTACACCCAGCTGGGGAGCTACTTTATTTGATGGCTGCAGATATGTAGTTTAATGAGACTAGGACTACAGGACATGAGTCCTAATATGAATCACAGGAGAAGTAAACTTGCAGATGGCTGTTCTGGATTTTTATAAAGTGTTCGGCAGAGATGCAGCTCCTGAAATGACAGCAATGCTGTAGTAGGTTGTCTTAAATTCATACTAGCAATAAAAAGAAGACTTAGTGGCTTTAAATAACATATCACATAAATTCAGGATGGGGAGCCAGACATTGGAGGAGCACACCTTTAATCCCAGTACTGGGGAAGCAGAGGTAGGTGGATCTCTGTGAGTTCAAGGCCAGCCTGGTCTCTGGAGCAAGTGCTAGGATAGGCTCCAAAGCTACACAAAGAAACCCTGTCATGAAAAACCAAAAATAAATAAATAAATAAATAAATAAATAAATAAATAAATAAATAAATTCAGGATGGAATGGTAATGATAAGAATTAAAAAGAACATTGGTGCTGGAGTAGCACATGCCTTTAATTCCACCACTTTAGAAGAAGAGGCATGCAGATCTCTTTGGGTTCGAGGTCAGCCTGGTCTACAAAGGTAGTTCCAGAACTGCCAAGACTCTTACACAGAGAAACCCTGTCTAGGAAAAAAATAATAGGAAGGGAAGAATTGAGGGGAAATGTAGTTAATCAAAATATGTACATATGAATTTCTTAACCAATACGAAGGTTTTAAGGAAGCCATGGCTTTGGGAAAGTATGGTAAGGTCTTATGAAGTCTGCCTTACTCTTTGGCAATTAGGATTAAACACAGAATTGTGGTATTGAATAAAGCTAAATGTTTTTTCTAATTTATTGCTAATTAAATGGGGTGTGATTGAGAAAGTGGTTTCACACAAATACAAGTGAATACTACAAATTATTCTCAGCTTATTGCTGACTATTTTGTGTGGGAGACTTTTTGCTATTCTCCCATGTTTCCTCATAAGCCCAAGCCAAACAAATAAACTTGTAAATCTCATAAGTTTTTCAGGATGATGGGATATGATTCACGTACAGAATTTCTCCACTAGTCAAAGCAAACTTTGGTGTCCCCAGTAGTTACAAGAGCTTTCTCATTGGAAGAGGGATTTTTTTTCAGTTAATAGTCATAAAAATATAACTGCATGTTTCACATTAAACTTGGAAAACTAATAAATGGGCAGAAAGCATATTTTATCAGATTTGATTGTAAAATTGAAAAATATCACATAAAAGAATTCAAGAAGAGGAAGAAATGCTGCCTTGTCTCACAGCTTCTCCATCCTGCAATCTTACATCCACTCAGACCAATAAACTATTCTAGCATTTTGCAGAAAAATCATGGTGCAAGGGAATTGGCCCTGTCAGAGATTTCTCTGAAACAGATAATCTCTTGTGTGAAAACATAGTCATTGGCTATGATTCAGAAGCACTTACGGCTCAAAACTGAGTTCTCAGTAATGAGAATGGTGACTCATTGCAGACTGAGATCATTAACCAAGAAAATCTGAAGAAATTTTTGCAGACAGGCTTAATACCATGTATAATTAATTCTACCAGCCTAAGGAAAGTGACATGGTGACATTATTTGAGTAACAAGGAACAGGTACTTTGGATTAATGTGGACTCCTCAAATTAAGTCACCTTATATGCCCCATGACTCAGGCAGGGAGGATGATACCCATCAGCCATCCAAACACAATTGTGACTAAAAGTGAAGAGTTACAATTTTTGAGGCTGAATTGATGCCAGTAATGACAAGGAAAGTAAATCATCTAAAACAGAATATTGACCAGACCCAAATATTGAGAGTGGATATGTTTGAGTCATGGGCTGTCTCCTTGCTTCTCAAACAAAACAGAAATGAAAGCCTTTAATGACATTATTCCACTTACTGCTCCATGCTACTGGGTCAGATTATCCTAAACATAGTTGTCTTGAGGTAAATAAAGATGATTAGTGAAGGGGCCTACCTTCTACTTCCCCAAAAGGGATCAAACACTCTACACATGACCTGGAGTGTGTGTTGGTACATGTAGGGTGAGACATGGTGTTCTCCTGACCAGGAAATAATTCACTATCAAATTTGCCTAATGACTTTAAGAACTAAGTAGGATCATTTGGACTAATTAAAAGTAGTATTATTGTTACTGTAAGGAATTGATTTTATACTCATGTCCTTCTTGTAGGATATATGTAACAGAAGTTATTCTCTATTTCTGGAAAAGCACCAGAAACAGTCATTCCACGAGTGAAGTATCTAAATCTGTGTCCCTTTCATTTAAATGCAGCTTATGATGAGCCAGTATTTGCCTGGGTAGTTCTCCCAGTTGACTTTCAAAGTTAACACTACATACATAGAATCTTCTTGGTTGGTAAGATATGATGTCAATATCCCAAAATCCTGTGTTATATGATCATCTGCAAAATCTGATGGTTTACCTCAGTATAACTCAGATAAATGTCTAACAATTTATATTTCTTGCAAAAAATATGAATAGATCCTAAATGCTTAACATCAATAGCGATCAAGGAAGGACTGCTTTGGTAACCGGCACCACAGAAAATAAAGGCCAAAACCACAGGGTTTTGAATATTTATTAAAACATATGTGCTTAATTTTGATGCCTGCGACATTTTTATACATGGTTGAGAGCCACCTTTTGGTTGCTGGGAATTGAACTTAGGACCTCATGGAATTCTTTTTTTTTTTTTTTTCTTTTTTGCAGACTTGTTTTATTTGAATTAGAAACAAGATTGTTTTACATTACAATCCCAGTTCCCTTCTCCTTCCTGTCCTCCCCTACCACCCACCCCACCTAAAACCCTACCTATCACACATCCTTTCTGATCCCCCTGGATGGTGAGGCCTTCCATAGGGTGTCATCAGAGTCTATTGTATCCTTTGACATAGGGCCTAGGCCCAACGTCATGTGTCTTGACCATTTACATTGAGGAACACACACTCCATTTTGTTTATTTGGGACACAAGTTTTTAATCTGAAGAGAAGCAACCCAGAAAACTTTGGCACAGCCTCTATGTGCTTCCAGTACAGAGCTGATGACAATGCTATGTTGTTTTCACTGGAGACATTATTGGAGAGACTACCTTTGGTGTTATAGGTACATTATTGCAGGAACACATCATTTAAGATTATGATTATTGAATTGCTACTGGGTTCTTGAAGGCTGATGGATGAATTTGCTAGGAGTTAGCTTGGACTCCCATTCTTACCAACTTAGAAAGAATCCAAAGCCACATTTGTCACATAGAAATATTATAAATAATAGTATATGAGTGGTCTGCCTTTGCCCTTACCTCTCTGCATTTCTTGAAAGTGTCACACACAACAGGAGAAAGAAAATCTGTCAGAAATCTTATCCTCTATCCTGCTATTTTATCAAAAGGTGCTTGAACCCCCTGAGAAGGCTGATTCTAAGAGATTCTCCAAAAAGTCTGGACCCAGTTCACTGATGACTTGGCTATCCTCAAAATTGATGGAATCCTCTGGGCTTGCACGTCTGTTCAACCTCAACACCAGCTGTGAAGAATAGAAAAATGAGCTGGTGGCACAGTTCAGTGGACAGAAATCAGGCATTTTTTAGATGTCTGGCCAGTGATCACCTTTGTGAAGCTTGGTGTAATTTCACTGAAGCCTGTACTCTTGCCAGAAGCCTAATGTTTGGTCTGCCACTTGGAAAAACACAGACTGGCAGATTAACACTCCTTTCTTTGGGGGCATGCATTGCAGAAACTAATCACTGCTGCTGATAAACCATCTGGATTTGCCATGCAACTGCCCGATTTGAGCGTTATTATCTGATGAAACCAATTATAACCATGCTTTTGTTCAGGCCTGAGTCACCGCAGACCAGCATGCACCTGAGCACAACCACAAGTCTATCAGAAATTAATTCTGAGATGATGATGATGATGATGATGATGATGTGTGTGTGTGTGTGTGTGTGTGTGTGTGTGTGTGTGTGTGTGTGTGTGTATGGATGTGTGTGTATAATTTGGTCTTACAGAAAAGGAAGCCATATGACCTCAGCCACAGCCCCTTCCTGAATTCTAGATGAATGATTACTTAACACTAAACACTGTCTGAATATTTCTTATTTGAATTCATGGTGAGTATTTTACCAAAAAGGAAAAGAAAAGAAAAAAAAAAGGACATGAAAACATGATCTGCCATTTTTTATCCACACTCATGTTCACAGAGTTCTTGCTCAGATTTGGTGGTAATGCTAATTTTACTCCTGAAGTTGCAATATGCCTACAAAAGGATTTTCATGTACTTCTGCAGTCTTCTAATATCTAACAATATTGAATATTTTTGCAGGTGCTTATTTGCCAGCTATATATCTCCTAAAGCTAAATATCTACTCATAATTGTGCCTGCATTCAAACTAACTTCTTTCTTATATTTGAGTTTTTATTTATCATATATATATATAATATATATATATATATATATATACGTACTTTACAAATATCTTCCCTGTTGTAGCATGTCTTGCCATTTCTTTTTGATTTTCTGTTTGTTTGTTAATTTTGTTGTTTTAATATTAAGTTTTGAATGTTTAATTTAATCAATGTTTTGATTGTTTCCTGTTTGAAATGATACTTTGCATATTGGATATAAACTTCACAAAACTTGAGGACTAACTTTTATTTTTACTAACACGTGATGATTTTATAGATGAGCTGGTGAATGATCTTGTGTTATCATTTGTTTCTAATTCAATATTTCCCCATGGAAGCTTGCTACTTGATGAATATTAATGAAAAGTTTGTACAACCTGAATTACATTGCTTTTGCAATTGAAAAAAATCTTGGTTTAGATAAATTAGTATTTTGTGTTTGTCTGTTTCTTGGACCTCTGTCATTTTCACTTTACATTCTTGGATGTGTTTTTATAATATTCTTTTTTATGTTACTTTTATTATTACCATGCTTTTCTCCTTCTTCAAATCCTTCATAGCTCTACAACCATCCAATTCCTAGCCCTTTCTTTTTCTCTCTTCTTAAAAACAAACAACCATGCGAAAATATCAAGCAAATCAAAACACACACACACACACACACACACACACACACACACACACACAGAGAGAGAGAGAGAGAGAGAGAGAGAGAGAGAGAGAGAGAGAGAGAAGCAAGTCCACCTAAAACAGGAACTGAAATATTCATGCAAAAGATCAATAGGATGATAATATGCCTCAACCAACCAAATTGATATCGAATGTGTACAAAAATACCATTGAGGTCACTTTTTATTATCCCTCTCCTGCTGAGCATAGGGCCTACCCTCAGGTGTGCTTACTATACCCAGTGATAATCAATTGGAGAAAACTAATTTTTACTTTGCAAGTAGATATCAGTTGTAGATAGGTTCTTGGTAAGGGGTTGGATCCAATGTCCACTTTCCACTCTCAGCCTAAGGACAACTTCTAGGTTGGACATGTGCATCCCCTGTGCATGCTGCTGCAGTATCTGTGGATTTATAAGTGCATCAGTCCTGTTCTGTCTGCAAGACACTTTTTCCTGAAGTCAGTCCTGCTCTCTGACTCTCACAGTGGCTCTGAGTCCCATTCTGAGCAGCTCCTGAGCACTGATGAGAGAATGTGATGGTGATACCCCAGATAGCCCTCAGTGCTAGATATATACCCATTAGATAATTCTATACTGTGTGTGAATTACCCATGTTAGGGTCACTTTTATGACCCTCTATGTCTAGTAAAATTTTTTAAAATATACTTCAGCTCCAGTTTCACTGCTCTCTCTCATAATCTTTTGTTCTATTCTCTCTTTGAGATACTCTTTATTTTTATACTAATTATAGTGCCTTTTCATGAAATACATGAGAAATTAGATCCTAGTCAATATTAGTATATTAATAAATGTTTCCTTATATAATGCATCTCCATTAATTATTTTACAAGAACTTTAAGTAGTAAAGTAGTACATGTTTGTATACATAGATCTGAAGTGAATAAATATAATCTATAACTTTTTAACAGATTTGCCAGACTGTGTGATAAATACACCACAAGATCTAGTGACTTGTGATGCTTTACCTGACAGATATCTTGTTCTAGTCAACTTGGAAACTTGTTCTAGTCATATCTCTCGAAAAAAGAGATATGTTAGCATTTTATTTAGTCAGGGTTTTCTAGTGTAATAGATCTGATAGAGTGAAAAACTAGCTAGATAGCTAGATAGCATACACACACACACACACACACACACACACACACACACAGGATTCGGTGTCCAGGCTGTCGTCTCACTATTCCCACAATAGTTGTGTTAGGATGGGCTATCCAAACTTCTAGTCATGTGATCCCCACACTGGATGTCTCAGTTGTTTTCTGAATACACTGGAACCTGAAGAAGTAGTCTCTGATACCAGTGAAGGAATGGACTTGCCAGTGAGAAGGGGGACAATCTGGCAAAGAACAAGAGCTTTGTATTAGAAACTGTGCCCAGCCTACCCAAGCCGCAGTCACCCTGTCCCAGGTGTCAAGGCCAGCCAGCATGCACATGCGCAGCAGGCATTTCCTCCCTGAGCCAAGCCACCAAGCCTGCCTCAAAGCCCAGAGATGCTGCCAGCAAGACACCTTACCTGGAGAGATGTCCACCCAGAGACAACAATGGGTAAAGGACATACGGCAGAATCAGCACCTGAGCCAATGGGACCTTAGAAGCAGGGAAAAGACAAGCCTAACTTCTTGAATAAAATAGTCTGCAGCACTCTGCTGCTCACTGACTCCTGGTGCCTGAGTCATTGGTGCTGCATCTTCTCACCCCTCCCCCCAGGGGTGTTCAAGTAGGATAACCTCCAACAGTTTCCTTCCTCAGTGTCCTTAAATAGGCTGCCCCCAGGAAGCTTGGCTCTAATTGAGGGTGGGTCATCCAATCCCAAAAGATGTGAATTTAGCACAGGTCTTCTTATCTAAAAAGATCCAATCAAGAAATCTCCAACAGATTCACTCAGCTCTTAGGCTTTTGTTATACACAGATGTAGTCGAGTTCAAATCCAAGAATAGCCCTCAAACCTATTGATGTGATAATATCTCTCATTATAACACAGAAGCACATGGGAAAAGATAGCTATAGTTTTATGTGGCAAAAAGTGAGACACAGATTACAGAGAGGCTGGGAAGATCTCACAGTTGGTAAAGGGATCATCTTGCAAGATGAAGACTTTAGTTTAATTACCAAAACCCACAGAAGCCAGATATGGTGGCATGCTACTGCTCTCAGCTCTGAGGATATGGAAATGGACAGATCACTGAAATTGTTGGTCCGTTGTTCTAGCCAATTTTCATATGCTAGAAAGTTTTATAAAAATGTTATATCCTAACATTTACAGTATTGACTGAAGAAAAGTTTTTATTAGCTGATGGCATTAAGACTGTATGAAATTTCATATATTTGATAATTGCATACTTCTTTCCTGTATAAAATCACTTATATATTCTGAACAAAACCCCAAAACTTGTGTTTTTTAGATAGCTTCCTGATAATATAGGGCAGTCTCGCCACAAACTTGTGACCACTTCTCTCAAACTCCTCAAGACCTGAGTAGATAGATAAGCATCACTATGCCTGGAATGTTCCAGTGATTTGATCTATATCTTAGCAGAATCTTTTCCTGGAATAACCATTATCATGTGCATACATCCCATGACAGTTACTTATGATCAATTACAAATTTTTAGAATATGATGGTATTAAACATTGTTATTTTAAATCTGTATGCCCTTCAAAGTGGAATGTGAATGTTTTCAGTTATAACTGAAAATTTTAGCACCAGGCAGTGCTTTCCCATCTTAAAGTAATCCTTTAGATGAAGCTCCCTTTCCACTATTAAGAAAACATCTGTTGGAAGCTCAGCAATTAAGACAAATAGTTTCCTCTCTAATTGTTTGTATCTGAAATGAACACTGGGTTACTAAGAGAAGCCGAGGACATGTCAGATAGAAAACTGAAGGACAAGGAAGGAAATGCAAACATGGGCAAGAACATTTTCCTTCTATGAACTGTATTGAGGGATAGACTCTCATTGAAATTGAGAATGGGGTCACAATAAAATGATGCTGAAGGTAAGCTATTTCAAATGATAAAGGAAGCAGCCCCGAGCAGACACGGCACGTTCCTCTGAGAATGTGGGTAAGCAAATGTCAGAATAGATGCAGTAAACCGTGAATAACCCAGGGTGATGAGTCTAATGGGGATGACATAAACCCTTCTGAGCTTTACATCCTGTTGGAGGTAATCCTCTTTGAGAATTAATGATCCAAAAGTGTATTCAAACATTGTTCAGTCTGAATCACCATTTGATTAAAATTTAGACAATGATGTCATTCAGCTTTTTCAAATTATTTAAAATTTTTATTTCTTAATAATTTAAAATATAATGATCTGAAAGGACAATAGAAAACTATTTAAATATTTTTCTAAGAATTGTTCTATTAGCACAATGAAAATCAGAGTTTTACTCAGCAATCTCATGGCAGACAAAAAAAAAGAACTGGTTCTTAATGTAGCTCTGCCAAATTGCTAAAAGTCTTTGGAAGTTGTAGTGCTGGTCTAAATTGCCAGTTTAAAATCTTCTGACCTCTTTGTGACTTTCTGGAGTGAGCTCCTTCAATGAGACCAATGACAAGAGAAATGGCCCATGCTGGATTGATATTAAGGCTCACCTCTTTTCAATTCCGTTTTCAGTAGTCTCAGAGGAGGTAGAGGATCAGACATGCTCCCTTAATTTTGTTTCCTGGCAATTAACTCCCAGAATAACTCCAAATAATTACAACCATAACATTGCAGAGAAAGTTAGAATAGCAGTAAATGTTGCTAAGCTCTGAACTTTGACAAACAAGCTCCTATAAATGGTTCAAGGCCAGCCAGTATGCACCTGGAACATGTTCTGCATTCTTAGAAAATTTGGAAAAGACAATCAATTCTGCTGGAGGGAAAGTCAAAATGGATGAAGTGTGACATTGAGTTTTGGGATTAGGATACAAGAGAAACAACCACAATGAGGATAAATTAATAAAGATAGCATCAAATTTCCCAGTGTTTTCTGTACATCTATTCCTCTATATGTTCCAGTTTCTTTTGAGGAGATTGGTAGTAAAAGAAACAGAGTAAAATCCCTGGTTCTTCTCCCTAGTATTAAACATGTGAGTACATTTACTAGGCAAGCTACAAAAAAATATGTTCAATGCATTTTAAGAACCCATCAGGAAATATGGATTTGATAATTGTTGCTGGTGAGAATCTAATATTTTAAACACTTTTCCCTTGAGGGAAGATTCTTCTTCCACCCTAAGTTCCTACACTCAATTGAAAACTGAACTCACTATAAGTAACTTTTTAATTCTACAGACATGTGCATTCTGTTTCCAAAACATTTCATAGCATTGCCTATTTTCATATTGATATGGGATATCTTTCTATATGCTGGGCATGTGTTGCTTTTATTGGTTGATGAATAAAGTTGTTTTGAACAAGGGCCAAGCAGAATATAGCTAGGTGGGAAATCCAAAGAGAATTACGAAGAAAAAGAAGGCAGAGTCAGGGAGATGTTGTATAGCTGCTGAGGAAGACAGATGTGAGGTAACAAACCATGAACTTCATGGTAAAATATAGAATGATAAAAATGGGTTAATTTATAAGGGAGAACATGCCAATAATAAGCCTGAGCCATTAGCAAAACAATTATATTAATATTAACCTCTGAGTGATATTTTTTTTTCTTTTTGGGTGTTTTTTGAGCCAGGGTTCCTCTGTGGCTTTGGAGGCTGTCCTGGAAATAGCTCTTGTAGACCAGGCTGGCCTCGAACTCACAGAGATCCACCTACCTCTGCCTCACAAGTGCTGGGATTAAAGGTGTGCAACACCACCACCTATTGAGAGATTATTTCTTAAATGGCTGTGAGGATACACCAATGGGAAAGAAATTGGTTCACGGGAACATTCAACTACACATATAAAGTTGAATTCTACAATGTCATGGGGAAAACAATTAAGTGACTAAAACAGAAGTGAGTTTTTGGAGAATTCATGGAGTATTCCTCCAAGAATTTTGGCTAAATTATGTCCTCTAGATTCATAGGCATTCTACATGACATACACTAAAAGGATTCTTTCTCTATAGGGATTACCGAGGCTTTGAAAATATTAAGATGTTATTCCACATAAAAAAAAATTCATGGAAAAAAGACTGTCTAATTCAAGGCCTGCTCAAAAGGCAGCCATTCATGCTTGGTACTACATACCTGGCTGGTAAAGTTGTGAATCTTAAACAATAATTTTCACTGCTAAACTAGACAAACATAATTCCTGAGTGCATTCTAAAACTTATCGTTATACCCTATGAGAAGTGCAGCTTTCACCCTCATCAAAGAAACTTTCCTTTGAAGTAGACAGAGACTATTGTAGAACACTACAAATGGTCAAAATATATAAACTACTTATGGAGTGTGCAGCCAGCCCCAAATGATACATTTACACCACAATGTCTGGACCTAAGACTGACAGAAAGATGAGGAAAAGTGTAAAAAGATTGTAAGAGCCAGAGGGCCAACACTGAGATTGTGTTTCTTAGAAATGACAGAGAAAATATACTCATGATACCAAAAGAATATGGCTGCCTGAACAAACCCTGCAGACTACAACATCAGCATATATGTTAACATGCCAACATGGAAAAGAGAAATCCCACAAAGCCCCACCATTAGGCAAAACCCTACAAATGATAGCTGGGAAAGGATAAACTAGGTTTTTAGAATTATGTTTGCTTAATTTTTCTTTTTGCCCACTGGGGAAGAGTTCACTAATTGTTTATCCAATGCCAAATGTTAAGCCTTAAAATATTATATGTACAAGCAAAACTGAACAGACTCAGTAGGGCTATAACACACACACACACACACACACACACACACACACACACACACACACACACACACAAACAGACAGGGAAACACATTTGCTATATATCAAAGCAGAAGATACCACGAATTCAGAGGATGTGAGACAGAAAATATTTCAGGGAGCAAAAGGAGGGGGGAAATGGCATAATTATCCTTTAGTTAAAAATTTTAAAATGATTTAATATAATTAATCCTAATAAATATGGATTTCTAGATTTCTATCTAAATATTTAAAGCTTAGAAGATTTCTTTAAAGTTTGATTTTATTTTTGTTTGTGTTTATGTGCATATGAGCAATGTGTATATGAATGTTCTTCAGAAGCCCCCCAAAAAGGTAACTGGACACTCTAGAAACAGAGTTACTAGTGACTGTGAATAAAATTGTGAGTTTCTTAGGAATGAACTCTGATGATTTGCCACAGCAGCATGTATTCTAAACAACTGAGACATCTTTCTACCACCCAAAATTTGTCACTGCAAGTGGTCTTTGAAATTTCAAGCCTATATCAGGCCCAGAGTTTCTGTACATCTCTCTGCCTCCTACCTGGGGATCAGGGTGTAAACCTCTCATCTATTCCAGCACAGTATCTTTCTGTTTCCCACCATGATGATCATAGTCTAACCTCTGAAACTGTAGGAAAGCCCCCAATTAAATATTTTCTTTCATAAATGTTTTCTTGATCATGATATCTCTTCACAGCAACACAACACTAACTAAGACATCAATGCTTATGCTGCTCATTACAAAAGCAACTAAAAGCCAAGAGTTATAGCTACTATAGCTAACTATAATCTGACCTTGGAACCTACTTGCTTTTTATTTACTGTATTTATTTCAGACAGATACATTTTCTATCTCAAGACTGAGATATTAAAACATAAAGAGGGGAAACTCCTGATGGCTGGGCAGAAATGCAAACATTCCAAGGAGACACTTTTGCCTTCCAATTTGATTATCATATAATTGAATCACTGAAATACTAAGAAATGGAAATTTCTTGAGGACTGACATGCTGGGGAAAATAAAGGTTGCTAGCAAGGAAAAGAACTCATTTCCTAGAATTTGCTTTCACACAGTTCAATCTGTTCTTCAGACCTCTTTGCAAGATATGCTGGAAGTCCAGACATGGATGAGTCAGTGGTGGACAGAGTCACAGGATTTCATAAATAATCACACCTTCATACATCTATTTGTATTTTAATCTCACTTCAGGATGCCAAAAATAGACAAGGGGTTTCACTTGGTTACTAAATCCCTCTTCCCAATCTAACCATATTGAATAAATGTATATTTACTAGGTTTTTCATTATTAAACAAACAAATAAAAGCTATACAGAGAAACCCTGTCTCAATAAAACAAAATAAATAAATAAATAAACAAAACTAGAAAATAAACCCAATTACATCAGAAACAAACACCGAAATACATAATAAAATATTCTCAAAGAATTATTAAATTATCTATTTAAAAATACACCAAAGCATAAATTCAATAATTGCTCATTATGCTATCTAGTTTTATGTCCACTTGACTTAAGCTAGAGCAATGGATCTCAACCTATGGGGAGAACTCCTTTCTAATAAAATTACCCTTGCTTCCCAGTGGTAGTATAAAAGAGAATGGCCACTATAGACTTACATATATCAAATGATTACTTTACCATTGTTTGGGGAGGATTAGGAAGTATAGCTATGTTGGCAGATGTTTGGCCTTGTTGGATAGGTATGTCATTCAGGCTTGGGCTTTGAAGTTTCAGTCAGTTTCCCATTAGTGCTCTCTCTCTCTCTCTCTCTCTCTCTCTCTCTCTCTATATATATATATATATATATATATATATAGTACTTTCTCTGTTTCATGGTTTTGGTCTCCACATATAAGCTTTCAGCTACTGCTCCACTGCTATGACTTGCTCATCTGTACCATGATCACTGCCATGATTGTCATGGAATTTACTAGACTCTGAATTGGTGAGAACCAAATCAAGTGATTTATCTATTAAGTTGCTGGGTCATGGTGTTTTATCTTGAGAATAGAAAAGTAACTAAAGACACTCCCCAAGTTGTGCTTGATCATATTGTTTTATTACAACAATAAAAACCATAATAGGACATTTATAAGATAAATTCAGTTGAATAATTAGATAAGAAGGTAATAAGACAGGCAAAATAAGTTTTGAACATGCCATACCCAAAGCCAAAAATATCTTCAGTAATTTTATTATGTGGTAAATTCAGTTTCAAGTGAAATACACACAGGGAGGGAGAGAGGGGAGACAGACAGACAGACAGACAGACAGACAGACAGACAGACAGACGACAATGGAACTGGTATATAGGCCTCAGTATTTTAAGTGTTGAGCCATTGATCAGGAAAAAAAGTTTGTTATGTATGTGGATATCTTCATTCTTTAGAATATATTCTAGTTTTATATATGATATGTTTAGTTTATTAACTTTTAAAACAGAACATTAAGATGTTTTGATAGTTTACAAGCCAACATTTGGCACAAACATTGTATCAATAAGAACACAAGTACAGAAAGTTGAATCCTTTATAAGAGCTAGTCATTGTACATTTTTTCTTCTCTCTATGTAGATTTGTCAGTAAATACATCCAGTTCATAGAATAAAGAGGGTTATCTGTTTATGTGCGATATGACCACATCTCCATAGGACTTTATTCTTTACAGAAAAGAGTCAAAAGGGAGTGCCTCACCTAGGAAAATTTCCCAATTTTATTGTCCCACCATGTATTTTCACTGACTAAGATTGTTACACACCTTCTATTTCAGATGTCATCTTCCTTTGTTTCCAGATTTCATGAACATTAGACCAATAACTAATTTGAGTTTACTGTGAGTTCCCCGTTCTTCACATGGAATCATGTGTTTTTCTAATACACACAAAGATTTAGGCTCTTCAAATGCACACACACACACACACACACACACACACACACACACACACACACACAAATTCTGCATGTCTTCTTAATTTCCAATACTTCCTTATTTTAGTTTACTTAGCACCATTGTCAAAAATTAGCAGAAAAAAATTCCCATACCATTTGTCTCTAATTGCTTACCAATCTTACTGTTATTAACAAAAATTACTCTCCCTTGAGGCAGAATAAACATATTTAAGAATCCTCTGGTTATAATTAGTTTTATTCCTACTGTAAGAACTTGGGACAGTTACACTTTTTAATTATTGTTGTGACATTATGTTTTCTCCATTTGTTCCAAAATCTTAACTTAAATACACATAAAGAACTGCACAGTTCAGAAAATGTCAACTGTTTTCAAACTGTCCTGCCATAATCTCTGAGTAACCTCCTTTTGAGGAATTAACATTATTGCTGCCTTAATTTTTGGCAAGATTTTGTAAATGGGAATAATTGTTGAACTTATTAGGTTCATATATTTGAAAACCTTGCACTTTCCATCATCTATACAATCACCTGCCAGGGTCAGAATAAATTGTCTCTAGCAATGTGAAAATAAAGAAACAACAGAAACCTGAACAAAAAAGCTGGGGTCAGATTGAGTAATCATTCACTTTGAGTCAACCCAGAATCCCAGCTTATATATAATGTACAACACTGAAGTAGAATAATAGAGATTAGCTAATCTCCATAGGAGAACTTTATAGGAGGACAGTCTCAGTTTATGGTGATTGTAATTTCAGAAAGGGAAACTGTTGCTGATAGTCTCTCTTATTAAAGGTCAATTGATATTAAACTTTCCTGCTCCAATCTGGGGAAGGCATTGTCATGTCCACAGATTATATTAATAATACTCACTAAGAACTTCAACTTCTCCCCACAACCAGACATTCTTATTAAAAAACAATGAATCTTAGCCTAAGGAAAGAGTCTTTTCCCTCTTGAAAATATTTAACAAAGTATTGGGACATGTTTATTGTAAGGCTGACTTGAAAAGGAGTCTATGCTCATCTAGTGAGTAGAAAATAAGGACACTACTAAATACACTGTACTACAGACACATAGGCCCAGACCCATGTCTATATATATGTACACAAAATAATTATTGCAGTCCATTGTTGTGTGATTATTCGTACACTTTGGGAAGATGTATTATTTTGGTTGGTGTAATAAAGAGCTGAATGGTCAATACCTAAGCAGGAGAATATAGGCAGGACTTTGGAGCAGAGAGAGAGAGAGAGAGAGAGAGAGAGAGAGAGAGAGAGAGAGAGAGAGAGAGAGAGAGAGAACTCTGGTAAAATTCCTCTCTTATTTTGCACAATAAATTCATGAACACACATTAACTCCAATACCTGTTTACATACTTACGCTTTTTATTATTGGTCTTCATAAAACTTCTCTAAATAATGATTATTTGTCAATTCCATTGTTTCTGCATTTTTAGTTTTTATATGCATACACACATATACAAACACCTTTGTAGATGCACATAGCTAGAGAAAAACACACTTTTATTCAGACTGGTTTTATTTATTCCATGAACTTGAATCTTAGTCATAACTGAGAAGTAAATTGTATCCTAGTCCATTTATCTCCTGTTGTCGTCCTTTCTTAAACCATTTAAGGAAAGGCCTCAGACTTAGATATTGGGAAGATTATATTTCCCTTCACCATCTAACACCCCTGCATTTTTCTGTGTTGTTCTGCTTTCCATAGGTAAATTTTCATTTTAGATGTTGATATTGCATTGTTGGGTCATGTAAATGGAGGTCCTAATTTGCTTTCTATTGCTGTTCATAAATACCATGAACAAAAGTATTATGCACACGTAAAAAGAAAGTATATTTGGCTTAAAATTCCTGATTAGAGCACCTCTTTGAGATAAGAAGGAACTCAAGCATGAACAAAAGAAGAATTTTGAAGGAAAATTGCCTACTAACATTCCCTTACCATCATATTCATCTACCTTTCTTATACCTCCCATATCACATACCTGCCCAGAAGAGTAACCACTTAATATTGGAGGGCTGCTACCATATCAATTAACAATTATGAAATTATCACAGAGATACAAGAAAACTATTACCCGATTGAAGCAATTCTTTATGGATTTCCCTTTCCCCAGATACAATTGTTTGTATGAAGGTGACAAAAAAGCTAACAGCAACACAGATATAAGCAGCAACAAAATATAGTCCATGAGCCTTTTGTGTGAATTTAAAAATGACATGTTCCAAGATGACACAGTTTTTGGAAAGCAATCTATGAACCAGTTTGTTAACTGTAATATATAATATGGAAATACTACTATAGAAGCACGCACACACACACACACACACACACACACATATATATATATATATATATATATATATATATATATATATATGAGAGAGAGAGAGAGAGAGAGAGAGAGAGAGAGAGGTAAGAAATCATAAACTAAAAAAATAAAAGGTCCAGTGATAACAATGGAATTCTTTAGTGTTGCTATCCAATGAGATCCTATTGACTCCAAACATTGCATTCTATTTTCAGAACACTTAATTGCCTTCTAAAAGTAAACAGTAAGCACCTCTTGCTGAAGAAACCACATACTGAATCATTGAACATGAAAATACAAAGTTGGTACTGACTTGTAAATTCCTTTTTTAGCAGATAGCTTTCATAGTGTTAGAAATTTCTATGAATGATAAAAGAGGAAAAATTCACTGATAGTCTTAGCCTGGTGAACACTTAGGTGATGGTGGATGTCCTTCTGTACACTGTGAATATATATTTCTCTTATTGGTTAATGAATAAATGCTGATTGGCCAGTAGCCAGGCAGAAAATATAGGTGGGGCTACCAGACTTGGAGAATTCTGGGAAGAGGAAAAAGGCACGGAGTAGTCACCAGAGGGAAACACCATGTAGCTGCCAAAGGAGTAGCATGCTGAAATATTATCGGTAAGCCACAGCATCATGGCAATACGTAGTTTAGTAGAAGTGGGTTAGTAATTAAGGTAGAGCTAGCCAGTAAGAAGCCTAAGCCATCAACCAAAGAGTTTATAATTAATATAAGCTGCTGTGTGTTTATTTGATAGTACACTGCTGCAGGACCAGTCAGGACAGAAACTCTGTCAGTATCAACTTTATATTTTCATGTTCTAATTGGATTTAGGTCTAGTACAACAAAATAAATTACATATCTGCCACCTTTACTAAAGCCAATAACCTCTGGTTAGACTGCTGATAGGCCTTAGGGGACAACCAGTTCAGGGGTATCTGTTTGCATTCAATCATACTATGATTCAGTATGTGGCATCTTCAGTAAAGGGCTTACTTTCTACCTTTGAAAAGATTAATTTTATTAACACTATCTTGGAGTTTCACAGTGTGATCAAATATCTTGCAAAGATGTCCCCTTTTGTTCTAAGTAAAAAGAAGGGTTTTAACTCTAACCCAGTAAAGCTACAAACCATAGAAAAATTATCAAGTAATAATTATATTCACAATATCCAATCCACTTGTATTTAGGAAATCTGGAGAAAGTACTCTATTGTTTATCCTGTCTTGGTGAGACCAAAGTTTTATACCTAAACCACTTTCTATTATAACTTATATTGCCAGCTGAAGATTATCTTTTAGACCTTAAGATATTTTCTTATATAAACAACATAAGCTTTATGTCTCTCAACCTAATAAACTTCACATGAGTTTTGTAAGTTTCTCTTTCTGAATTTGGCAACAAAGAAAACTAGGTCCTCATAGTCACCTTTCCATAATAAATAACTGTCTCATGCTAAAAAAGCCTTAGTCACTTGAAACTAATCATATGGAGTAATTGACTGGAAAGTTAAACTTTGCATGAAAATAAGTATATAGGCAGCTGTAGACTATGAGCTACATCTTGTAAGTTATATTTTTCAGGGTCTGTCCCATTCTCAAAACACACGATCAGTCATGCAGTTTCTGTTAGGATAGCAATGTCACATTGACCCATGCATGTAGCTGTAAGTTGGCTGTCTAGCTTCCCCTCAGAGTGGAAAGCCAGCTACCAGATCTTCTCCAGTGTAATAAAGATAAAGTCTCAGATTAGTGGGACTTAGGAAAGATTTCTTTTATTTTTCCTTCTTTTTCTTTTGCTTTTAAACTCTTAAATTTCTTTTGTATTTTATAATTTTTTTAAAAAAATCTGCTTTACATACTAATCCAAGTTAGCTCTGCCTCCCATCCTTCCACCCCCACCTTCTTCCCACCCTACTCCTGTTCCTCATAGAGAGTGAGAGGGTGAGGTCTCCCATGGGAAATCAACAAAGTTGGCCACATCACTTTAGGCTCATATCCAGGCTGAACAAGGTATTCCTCCATAGGAAATGGGCTCCAAAGAGCCAGTTCATGCACCTGGGATAAATACTGGTTCCACTGCTAGTAGCCTCATAAATTGCTCAAGCGACACAATTATTGCCCACATTCAGAGCTCTACTACGTTCATAGCACCATTATTTTTGTAGTAGCCATAACCTGAAAACAGCCTAGATACCTATCAACTAAAGAATGGATAAGGAAAATGTGATATATTTATACAGCAGAATACTACTTAGCAGTAAAAAGAATAAAAAATGGTGACTTCATGAAATTTGCAGGCAAATGGATGGAAATAGAAAAAAAATCATTCTGAGTGAGGTAACCCAGACATAGAAACACAAGCATGGTATGTAGTTATTCATAGGTGGTTACTAGACATAAAGCAAAGAATATACAGCCTACCTTCATTTTCATCTTAGGAAAGATTCTTATCTGAGGGTTATTAGACTTTTCTATTTGATGAGAAAATAAAAAAGGAAACACTTTCTGCTGGTAACCCAAGAAAAAAAGTAATAAGCACATGCTTTCCTGATGGTAACCTTCTCTTCTACTTCAACTTGAATAATATACCTTTCTTGGCAGTTTCTCTTACATACATACATTTCTCTCCTGTCCAGTTGCATATTTCTATATTCAGTTTCAACATCTCTTTACATATTTCCATTTTCATGTATACTCACTCTCACACCTACACCCACACTCACTGTCTCACCCAATCACTCTCACTCTTTCTTCATCTTCATCTCTCAGCACAGAACACACACACACACACACACACACACACACACACACACACACACTCACACACACTCACACACACACACACCCTTCATATTCTGTAGCAGCTCTCACATAGTTTTGCACAGCTATCAGTCTCCACACCACTATTACTTTTGCCTTTGGTGCTCTGCCTACCTGCCTCTGCCTCACAACATTGCTGCTGCCCCTGCTTGCTTCTTTGCCTTCTAATGCTGAGCCAAACTGTATATATATATATATATATATATATATATAATATTATATATAATATGCTTCATCCCCCATCAGAGACCTGAGAAAGATAAAACATTACCTGAATGAACAGGAAGTGCAGAGCAAGAAACTTTCACAGTTATAGAAATGAAAGAGGCAGCCAGCTACTTGGATAGTCACCCAAGGTTCCTCTGCAACATTGAGGCATCCATCATCAGGACTACAGGTCAAGTCTACCGGTCCCCTCAGATCCAATGTTAACTTGATTAATACAGCCTCAGAGTCTCACAGTGGGATCAAATATCTCACAACATAAACCTACCGAAATTATTCTGCTAATGGACAATGTGGTAAACTGATCCTGGTGAATTCTTATAAAAAACATAGACTAGTGCATCTCTCAAATCTTATTAGATAAGCTTCTCTTTGTAATAAATTGTGACTGACCCAGACACCTACCACTGGTCATGTTGCAGAGAAGTAGGTAGGAATCCCCAACACTCAATGGGTCATCTATACTTCACCTTTTCTTCCAAGGATCAGGGATAATTGCAGAAGAGAGCAGGATGGTTGTAAGTGACAGAGATGGTAAATGAGTATAAAATAATAGGTTTTCTACATACTGAATGGCAGTTTCACAACTGAACTCACAGTGACTATGATAGTAAAAGAGCCATGAAAGCTTAAGCAAGGAAAAATCCCAGTGTGAAAAAGAAGTTGGGTGTAAACTCACATCCCTAGATAAGGAATTATTGGAAACTGACTGATTCTAGCAGAGGGATATTAAATTTTCTTTAAGTATGCTTTATTGGAAGGCTCTATATCAATGAGCATAATTTAGATATTATGGATTAAAGAAAACACAAAGTTGGGTGGGTAGGAAAGAATGAGATGGATATGAAAGGAGATGAGAGATTTAGTATAATTAGCAATGTATAAAGCTCTTAAATACTAGTAATTTTTTGAAAAAGGGAACTATACTTGAAAATTAGCTGTGGTATTTTCATATATTTTACAACGGCTTCCTAACAGAGGTTTGAAAATTAAGAAGCTATAAGATTTGGTCTTGAGAGATGGCTCAGAGGTTAAGCACATTAGCTTGCCTTCCAGAAGTCCTGAGTTCAATTCCCAGCAACTACATGGTGGCTCATAACTATCTATAATGAAATCTGGTGCCCTCTTCTGGCATACAGGGATACATTCAGACAGAGCACTGTATAATAAATGAATAAATAAATAAATCTTAAAGAAGCTATAAGATTGCAATCAGGTAAAATTTTATCAATCATAAGACATCTTATTCTTTTATAAATGTCATTGGTTTCATTAATTTGAATACTATGCCTGAGGACAAAACAAAAAATACTTACCTATCCAATTGCTTCTTTTATGCATTTGAATGTCATTCTGGTCATTATTTTTTTTACTAATAATACTAACTGAGGAGATATGTAAAGATTACCATTCATAATATCTAACAAAAATGTAAGGAAAGGAAATGGGGAATGTTATTTACAATTATTAGGTAGGGGTAACCAATAATATTGGTTATTGTCACAACCCTTGTTTACCTTCCAGAAAAGAAAAGTAATAGTTTATTCCTAAAGATGCCACATGATTGGACATCAGAATTTGGAGGAATTTACCTGAATCTAACTTCAAAATTCTTTCCTGAAATAAATAGATGTGGACACCAAGGACAGTTCTTCAAGTATTGGCATGAAGAAGATGGATTAAAAAATACAATTAAACATTTCCTTCAGGATGTCTTCAGCAGTTCTGCCTGTTTTAGTAATAACAATCCATAGTACCTAGAGATGAAACAGTACAAGATTAAGCTTATGTGACTGAATAAGTCCATCTACCTCCACTGTATTCCCATAATTTTTGATCATAGATTGCATAACTACTTGCATAATGCTTAAACAGCTTAAACGGCACGGCACATGACAGTTCTTCATTTCTGTGAATACCACAATACTGATGTGAGCGCAGGTTTATATTAGTCACTTGCTGAAACACAGAGACTAAAAATTTAACATTATTGGATTAGAATTACAAAGTACTTGAGGATAAGAGTCTTCTAATCCTTGTCAGAAGAGAAAATCTTACATAGCCTGGTATACATGCCTCTTGTTTCCATGTAAATTAAATTCATCAGAAGATAGAGATAGTCATCGCCTATGTGATCAGTAAGAAGAGAATATGACTCAGGAAATTGACATATGAAGAACAGTGAGCAAAGGAAGTCTACAATATACTCAAACCAGTAAAACCAGAATTCAAGTGTTAAATACAAAGATGTTTATCACAAACCTGTACTGAATATCTGAAAGTCTATTATTTTACAATGGTATGATGCTGCATCTAATCTAATTTTTCAACTTGTTGTCTTATTCAGTTATATGAGTCCAATCTTTGTCTAGCTGAATTATGCTTAATTTCATTTTAAAACCTTCTGGGAAAAATTTATGCTGTACACTAACTCTTCACACAGACACATACATACATACACACACACACACACACACACACACACACACACACACACACACACAAAGACAAATCTTAGAGATACCCTCAAGCTATATCATGAACTCATATAAATAAAGTACATTTCCCATTATATATCATTTGACATTTTCTCCCTTATTTGGTCTTCCTTCAGGGAAACACATTTCTATTTTACTAGGGTAGGTAACAGTGACTCTATGCTATATTTTACCATCTACTTCCAGGCATCTATTTTTATACTGGTTAGCCATTTCCAATGAAACGAATCACCCTGGCAAAGAATAAAGCTTATTCAGTCAAGGACTTGCCACCTGCCCACAGGTAATGCAGGCTCTCATGGCCCATTTCTGTTAGGTGTTTGTCAAAGATCTATAATTACACAATTATTTTTCTATATAATCTTAAAACTATAATCCTCCTAGTTTCCTAGCTTCTCTGGTGGTGTGGATTATAGGCTGGTAATCCATGGTACCCTGGAGAAGGGGAAAGGGACAAGATCTATTGAGCAAATTGGGAGCATGGGGGATGGGAGAGGGAGCTAGGAGAATGAGAAGGGGAGAAGAGGAGGGGTGAGGAGAACATGAGGGAGCAGGAAAGTTGAGTTGGGAGCAGAATAGAGGAGAACAAAATAAGAGATACCATAAGAGAGGAAGCCATTATAGGTATAAAGACAAATCAGGCACTAAGGAAATGTCTAGAGATCTACAAGGATGATACCAACTAACCATCTAAGCAACAGTGGAGAGGCTACCTTAAATGCCCTCCCCTGATAATGAGATTCATGTCTAACTTATATGCCATCCTAGAACCTTCATCCAGCAGCTGATGGAAGTAGAAGCAGATACCCACAGCTAAACACTGAACTGAACTGGAATCCAGTTGCAGAGAAGAACGAATGATGAGCAAAGGGGTCCATACAAGGCTGGTGAAACCTACCAAAATAGCTGACATGAATAATGGGGTGTTCTTGGTCCTGAGACTGATCACTGGAAAAACCAGCATGGAACTGATCCAGACTCCATGAATGTGGGTGTCAGTGAGGAGGCCTGGGAAATCTATGGGGCTTTTTGTAGTAGATCAGTACTTATCCATAGCATAGGGACGGACTTTCACATAGAGGGATACTCCCTGAGCCTAGACACATGGGGGAGGGACTAGGCCCTATCCCAAGGGATATGATAGACTCCGAATAACCCCCATGGAAGGCCTCACCCTCCCTGGGGAGCAGAAATAATATGGGATAGGTAGTGTGGTAGTAGAGGGCAGGGGAGGAGAGGAGAGAGAGGGAACTGGGATTGACACGTAAAACAATCTTTTTTCTAATTTAAATAAAAAATGGAGAAAAAAAGAAAATGGATTTTTGTCAAAAAACCTTGAATCTGTAAAGAAGGGAGAAAATGAAGACAAAATAAATAACAAATAAAGGAAAATTATTGCACAAGTATCTAAAAGACACTATTTCTGAAATACATTTTGCTATACAAGTATTGAATTTCAGGTCTGAAACATATTTGTACAATGGCAAGGAGTACTAAGAATAGATGCCCTCAATCAAGTGTTTCTTCATTGCAATGACCCAGCTTTCTCTGAGGCTATTTGTGGTCTCAATGGTCTCTCACTCTGTTCCTCTTTGATGTGGAGGCAGATCATAAGAACTAAAGGTATTGTGTGTATATTGTTTACATAAAATCAAAGTAAATTCCATTCCTTCAATTTATTTTTAAGAGTATGCACAGAAACCTGATTATTTCTTCTAAAAATACTTGACAAAAATGCATTAGTGTATTCCAAAGGATCTGGGACTTACAATGAATGAATGAATAAGCATGTTTGTTTGTTGAGGGTGAGACTGTACAATGGAAACATTTGAGAGGAGATAAGGATGGGGAAAGAACTGGAACAGGATACATTAAAAATGTACATTATATGATTTTATAACTAGATTTCATTAATATTGAATTTTAGTCAGTAAGTGAATCTTGCAATCCATTCTAATCTTTGAGAAATTCATGCTTTAGATCTTATTTCCTATAAGAGTAGTCCAATAACAAATCTATACAGTAATGTTATTATTGGGATTGGAAGGCAGCTAGAACAGAAAAGCATAAAAAGATGAGATGATAGTGAAAAAAGAGGATGTATAAAGAAATATAATGTATTCAGCTATGCCATAGCATTTTATAAAATAACTACCTCCTCATTTACTTGAGATATCTTTAGGGGAATTGCATAGAACAACTCTACTTTGTTATCTATCACCATTGGGAAAATTACAGCAAACTTAGTTTCACGTTGATTCATATCTGTTTTTGCTTTTAAACATATTTTCCCAGAGGTAACAACAAAATTCACATGTTGAAGGTCTCTGGAATTTACCTGAGTAATTTCAAGGGCCTGGTTACCAGAACTGGTAGAGTTCTCACAGAATAATGAACACTGGTAAAAGTTTGACTCAGTCAACAAATCATTTTAGGAACAGAATTAACAAAGAAAGAATGGGACTTGATGATCAAGGGGTGGTATATGTGTGCATTCCAAGGAACAGGGCAAGTACACAAGAAGAAAATATCTGCTGAGGCCAAGCTATCAAGAAGAATAAATAAGTCTAATGTGGTAAAAGTTTACACTGGGCAGTTTTTCATGTTACCCAAGTTCCAGTGGACATTAAACATGTTTGATTACTCTAAAGAGTTGAGATGTATCTGTTCCAGGAGAAATATATGGGTGCACAACATAGATTCAAGTCAAAATTATCTGGAAAGACACTGTCAAAAAGGAGAACAACCTGGAAGCAACCTAGATGTCCCTCAACTGAAGAATGGATTGAGAAAATGTGGTACATTCATACAATGGAGTACTACTCAGCAGAAAAAAGCAAGGGAATCTTGAAATTCTCAGGCAAATGGATGGAACTAGAAGAAACCATCCTGAGTGAGGTAACCCAGTCACAAAAAGACAAACATGGTATGTACTCACTCATATATGAATTTTAGACATAGAGCAAAGGATTACCAGCCTATATTCCTCGTCACCAAAGAAACTAGGAAACATGAAGGACTCTAAGCGATAAATGGTCCCCAAGAATGGAAGTGGCATGAACTCCTGAACTAATTGGGAGCATGAGGGTAGGGGGGAGGGAGCTGCTACAATAAGAGCAAGAGAAGAGGAGTAGAGGAGAGGAAATGGAGGGGCAGAAATATTGAGTTGGGGGAAGAGTAGAGGAAAGAGAGCAGGATGAGAGATACCATATCAGAGGGAGCCACTATAGGTCCGAGAAGAGATCTGGAACCAGGGTGATCTCCAGATACCTGCAAGAATGACACGATCTGACAATCCAGGCAATGGTGGAGAGGATAACCCATAAGCCCTTCCACTAAAATGAGATTGATAACTTCTCTTTAAGCCATCCTAGAGCCCTCATCCAGTGGCTGATGGAAGCCACAGATATACACTGAGCTGAAATCAGGAATTTAGTTGAAGAGAGGGAGGAATGAAGAGTGAAGGGGTCTGTACCTGGTTGGAGAAACCCACAGGAACAGTTGGCCTGAACAAGGGAGAGCACATTGACCCCAGATGCTGTCTGGGAGGCCAGTATAAGACTGATCCAGACCCCTGAACATGGATGTCAATAAGGAGGCCTCTGCACTCCAGGGAGCCTCTGGTAGTGGATTAGTATTTTTCCATGGTGCAAGAAGGGACTTTGAGAGCCCATCCCATGGGTGGGATGAATGGTCTCACTCTGGCCCTAGACACATGGGAAAGAGCCCAGGACCAGCACAGGAAGATTTGGTAGACTTTGCAGAACCCCTGTTGAAGGCCCTACCCTGTGCTGTGAGTGGTGGTTGGATGGGGTGTGGGGTAGGATGGGGGTAGGGGAGGAGGGATGGGGGTGAGGGGAGGGAGAGGGAGAAGGGAGAAGGGATTTACATGTGAAACAAGCTTGTTCCCTAACAAGAACTAATAATTAAATTTAAAAAAGACAAAAAAGGAGAACAAATTCATTATTTACTAGAGTTTTCAAAACATAGATTTAATTGATACAGTTGTATATCTGTTTCTATGCTCACTAATTTGAAGAATTTTCTAGAGTCTGCATTTAGGAAGGCTACAGTGAGTTCTAGACCTACCCTGTTTTTCTCTTACAGCACTTGATATAGACTCAGCACCAAAGTGTGTATATTTGTGTTACTGAATGTTTGGGAAACAACACATTACAGGGCTATATAATCTCAGAAGCACCATAAAGTCTTTCATATATATTATATATATATATATATATATTATATATATATATATGTATAATATATATATATATATATATATATCTTGTTTTCTCCATCTATATTGATTGAAAGCTTTGCTGGGTATAGTAGTCTGGCTGTCATCCATGGTTTCTTAGTGTAGGTAGAATATCTATCCAGGACCTTCTGGCTTTCAGATTTTCCACTGAAAATGAGGTGTGATTCTGTTAAGTTTGCCTTTATAGGTTACTTGACATTTTTCCTTTGCTACTCTCAATATTTTCTCTTTATTCTGTATGTTTGGTGTTTTGATTATTATGTGGCAAGGAGACCTTTTTTTAGTTCAGTGTATTTGGTGTTCTGTAGGCTTCTTGTATTTTCATTGGCATGTCTTTCTTTAGGTTGGGAAATTTTTCTTCTATGATTTTGTTGAATATGGTTTCTGTGCCTTTGAGTTGGATTTCTTCACCTTCTTCTATACCTATTATTCTTAGGTTTGGTCTTTCCATGGTATCCAATATTTCCTGGATATTTTGTGTTAGGGATTTTTTGGACTTAAGATTTTCTTTGGTTGATGAATATATTTCCACTAGTGTGTAGTTCGTCAGTAGCAGGGCTCCATACCCTGCCTAAGACAATGCTTCATAATTAGTGTATAAGAGATTCTAAAAGAAAAAGCACGGCTTTTACAGCTGATTGTTTTATCATTAATTCTTTGTTCTCTCCAAACTTCACTCAAAATATACCAAAAGACTTTTCCTACCATCACTTACTCACTTCAGTAATTGAAAAATTGCTCAATGAATTCTTGAAAAGTTCAGAGCAACTGAAATGGCATGTGTTCAATTCAGCTACATTTGCACATCCTAAATTAGAGAGATCCCTACACATGAACAAGGCCTCTTTGTACCAAAAACGTGAATCTGTGAATCCAAAAATTAAAAGAAACATTGGAGGATCTGACTTTCTCTTAATCAAATGGCATGCTCCCTGAGTAAGAGCGCAGTGTATACATGTCACCCATGTATCCCAACTTCCTTTTAGAATTTTGGAAACCATCCCATCGACTTCCATTTATTTTGACAAAAGGTCACTATTACTTTTTTCTAAAGAAGTTTTAAAAATCATTGTAAAGATTTGAAAAGGTTAGCTAGAAACTAACTCTCATATATGTTTTCCCAATCCCCTATCCTTTCAAGATATCTTACGAGTGCAAAAAAACTGATTTTGTGCCTTAGCACCTGCACCACTAAAGACAAATTCTCTCTGACTCCAATAGAAGTCATTATGGAAAGTTTAATTTTGCATCAATTTTAAAAGCAGAATACACAGCTGGGAACTCTCTTAAGGGCATCTGCAGCATGCACTGCCTCCCATTCCCAGTAGGCTCATCATGTCATGCCTAAGACTCATGGCCTCTGGCTGCCACACAAAAAGCCTATGAATACATAATTTAAATGGGTACTCTAATGCCCCAAATTAATTATTCTGTGAAACAATGACTGTGCTTATTTTAAGATGTACTCTAAAGAAATAAAAAGAACAAGGCATTGCTGGCTTTTCTTTCTTCTGTTAATATTACTTCAATATTTCAAATGAGTGCAAAGCATATACTTCTGTTTTCATTACTGGTTTATTATATTACAAAGCTTTGATACACTCAAGATGTTTGTTCAGAATTCAGAAATATTGATAATAAGCGATTCAAGTACTTTCTATCTCAAAACAAATCATCCCTAGTCTCCAAACCCTATAGGAAATTTCCAACATTTGTGATCTCTACAATTTTCAAAGAAAAAGCAGGCCCTAGATAAAATACTTTGTCTTAGAACTTGACAATAACATCTATTCATTTTGCCAGACTACCAAATGTGTTCCTCAGTGAGGAATCATTAATTTCTGAAAATAAACTTGCTGGGTACAGGCATTTCTGACTGCTGTCACCATTTCTAAAACCTATGGGAGATGCCTGATTGCATTATAAACACTAGCAAAATGTCTACAGAGCCAGTGAAACAGACACCATATTAAAAGCATTAATTGATTTGCATTCAACATGAATTAATTAACTCTTTAACCATCAGACATAGGACCCTAAGCTGTTTTAATTTGTCTTTTATTGTGCACTTAAAATGATTCAGGAAAACAAAAGGACATAGCAAACACAAGGGCATAATTTACTTGACAGCCATTGAATCATTGTTCAAATGAATGCTTTTGTCGAACTTTTCATTCCCATAGTTCAAGAAACAAATCAAGAAACATTTTCCAATTACTTATTGAATTTTACTTTACCCACTATTTGTACTTATAATAGTCAATATATGCATATATCTATATACATATATGTATGTACACACATGTTGCCTACAAAAGCAAAATCAATATACCATTACCATTTTCATTTTATAAATGAATCAGAGTCAAAGACAACTAAAGCATAACTCATACAATTATCCTTAACAAATTAAATAGTTTTGCTTCCATTGTGTACCATATCAGTAGGAAATTTTCCCTATTAATCAGAACGATGTATTAAGCATGAATGTAAACATGTTCCATGACATTTCCTAGTAGTATTTTTCCTATTCCTTATTGAATTCAAATTCATAATATTTCCAGGCTATGGAAAGCTTCCAACATTTATTTTTATTTGAAAGTCCAAATCTTCAACTTATTATTAGAAAACAAGGATGCAATATGCTTGTCATCACATTTATTTCAGTAGAACTCATGTAAGTGACTGAAGAGATTTTATAACAACATAATACCTTGAACAGTGAAGTTATTCTACATTTCTGAAAAAGGCTCCAATGCACTGGTGTTTCCTTTGTACTTTAAAATACCCACTCTAACTAGATATGAATCATTGTTTTTTTATTTATATTTTAATGATGGTTAGTGATATTGAAAAGCTATATACAATGATAGATCATTTCCAAATATAGCTTAAAAGAGTATGTCTATTTATATAATTTATCCCCTATTGAATAACTGGTTTGCTGATACCAACCTAGTTGTGTTCTTATATGTTCTAGATATTTTTTCATGTCAAAATTTCTATTTTAATTGTTTTTCCCAAGAAGTGGATTTTTTGTTCAAATTAGAAACAAGCCTAATTCACATGTAAATCCCTTCTCCCTCTCCCTCCCCTCCCCTGACCAGCCCCACACCCCATCCTGCCTCTGCTCCTAAAGAAGAGCAAGGCCCCCCATGGGGAATGCACAAGTCTGTCGTATCATCCTGGGCTATACATTCTGTTCAGTATTTTCCTTGATGTGCATTCCTTTTTAGTTTGGTACAATGTCATTTGTGCATGTACATTTTTGTTGTCTATTCTTTTGAGTTTTTTCTTAGTACTTTTTTTTTCCTTTCATTGAAAATAACCTTTTACAATGACAGTTTATGCTTGAGAGGATATGGAGAAAGGGGAACACTCCTCCACTGCTATTAGGAGTGCAAACTTGTACAGCCATTTTGAGAATCAGTATGGCAGTGCATCAGGAAACTGGGATTCAGTCTACCACAAGATTCAACTCTTAGGCATATACCCAAAAGATGCACATTCATACAACAAGGACATCTATTCAGCTATGCTCATAGCAGCATTATTTGTAATATCCAGAACCTGGAAGCAACATAGATGCCACTCAACTAAGGAATGAATAAAAAAAAATATGGCACATTTACACAATGAAGTAATAGTGGGGAAAAAGCAATGAAATCTTGAAATTCTCAGCAAATGGATAGAACTAGAATAAACCATCCTGAGTGAGGTTACCCTCACAAACAGACAAACATGGCATGTACTCACTCATGTATGAATTTTAGACATAGCACAAAGGATTTCCAGCCTACAATCCACACCACCAAAAGCTAGGGAAAAAGGAAGACCTTAAGAGAGACCAACATGGTGCCCTGAGGAAGAGAAAAGGGATAAGATCTCCTGAGCTAACTGGGAGTATGGAGAGAGGGAAGAAGGAGTTAGGAGAAAGAGAAGGGGAGAAGATGAGGGAAGAGGGGAACATGAGGGAGCAGGAAGATTGAGTTGGGGAAGAATAAAGAGCAAGATAAGAAATACCAAAACAGAGGGAGACATTATAGTTTTGCAGAGAAATCAGGCACTAGGGAAATGTCTGGAGATCTACAAAGATGACAGCAACTAACAACCTAAGGAACAGAAGAGAAGCTACCTTAAATGCCCTCCCCTGATAATGAAATGGTGGAAGTAGAAGCAGACACCCACAGATAATCACTGAACTGAACTGGAATCCAATTGCAGAGAAGGAGGAGTGATGAGCAAAGGGGTCAAGGCCAGTCTGGTGAAACCCACAGAAAGAGCTGACATGAACAAGGGTGAGCTCTTAGTCCCCAGACTGATAGCTGGGAAGCCAGCATGGGACTGATCCAGTCCCCAGGAACCTGCATGTCAGTGAGGAGGCCTTGGAATTTATGGGGCTTTCTGTAGTAGATAAGTACTTATCTCTAGCATATGTGTGGAATTTGGGCACCCATTCTGCATACAAGGATACTCCCTGAGCCAAGACACATGGGGGTGGACCTAGGCCCTATCCCAAAGGATATGGATCAGTCCCATGCTGGTGTCCCAACTATTAGTCTATGGACCAAGAGCACACCCTTGTTCATGTCAGCTGTTTCTTTGGGTTTCACAAGCCGGGTCCTGACCCCTTTGCTCATCACTCGTCCTTCTCTGCAACTGGATTCCAGTTCAGTTCAGTGATTATTTGTGGGTGTCTGCTTCTACTTCCACCAGCTGCTGGATGAAGACTATAGGATGGCATATAAGTCAGACATCTATCTCATTATCAAAGGAGGGCTTTTAAGGTAGCCTCTCCTCTGTTGCTTAGATTGTTAGCTGGTGTCATCTTTGTAGATCTCCAGACATTTCCCTAGTGTTTGATTTCTCTGCAAACCTAAAATGTCTCCCTCTATTATCCTATCTCATTTCTTGTTTTCTTGTATTCTTCCCCTGACTCACCCTTGCTGTTCCCTCATGTCCTCCTCACCACTCCTCTTCTCCACTTATCAAACTCCTAGCTTCCTCCTGCCTCCTCCCATGCCCACAATTTGTTCAGGAGATCTTGTCCCTTTCCCCTTCTCCAGGGGACCATGTATGTCTCTCTTGGGGTCCTCCTTTTTTTTAGCAGTTACTTGGACAGTGTGGATTTTAGGCTGGTAATCATTTACTCTATGTCTAAAATCCACATATGAGTGAATATATTTGTCTTTCTGTGATTGGGTTACCTTGCTCAGAATGGTTTCTTCTAGTTCCGTCTTTTTTTCTGCAAATTTCAAGTTTCCATTTTTTCTGCTGAGTAGTACTCAATTGTTTAACTGTACCACATTTTCTCTATCCAATCTTCAGTTGAGGGGCACCTAGTTTGTTTCTAGGTTCTGGCTATTACAAATAGTGCTGCTATGAGCATTGTTGAACAGATGTATTTGTTGTATGAATGTGCTTCTTTTGGGTATATGCCTAAGAGTGGAATTGCTGGATCTAGTGATAGAATGTTTCCCATTTTCCTGAGTAGATGCTATAGTAATATCCAAAGTGGCTGTACTAGTTGGCACTCCCACCAGCAGTGGAGGAGTATTCCACTTTCTCCACATCCTCTCTTTCATAAAATGTAATTGGTGTTTTTGATTTTAGCAATTCTGACAGGAATAACATGGTATCTCAGAGTTGTTTTGATTTGCATTTCCCTGATGGCTAAGGATATTGAACACTTTCTTGTGTGTCTTTCAGCCATTTTACATTCCTCTGTTTAAAATTGTCTATTTAGTTCTGTACCCTCTCTTTTAATTGGATTGTTTTTTACTTTGGTGACTATCTTCTTGATTTCTTTTTATATTTTGGAGATCAGCCCTCTGTCAGATGTGGAGTTGGTAAATATCTTTTCCCAGTCTATGGGCTGCCGTTTTGTATTCCTGACTGTGTCCTTAGCCTTATGGAAGCTTCTCTGTTTCAGGAGGTCCCATTTATCAATTGTTGATATCAGTGTCTGTGCTACTGGTGTTAAAGGCTTTTTTGGCATCTAGTGAGATGATCATGTGTGTTTTTTTTTCCTCAGTCTGTTTATATGGTGGATTACAATGATGGATTCTTGTATGTTGAACCATCCTTACATCCCTGGGATGAAGCCTACTTGATTATGGTGGATGATTTTTCTGATGCGTCCTTGGATTCAATTTGCCAGTATTTTATTGAGTATTTTTGCATCAATGTTCTAGAGGGATATTGGTATGCAGTTCTCTTTCTTAGTTGTGTCTTTGTGTGGCTTGGGTATCATAGTTATTGAAGCCTCACAGAAGAATTGGTATTAACTCTTCCTTGAATTTCTATTAGAATTCTGCACTGCACCTGGCCCTGGGCCTTTTTTGCTTGGGAGACTTTTGATGACTGCTTCTATTTCATTAGGGTTTATAGGTCTATTTAAATTGCTTATCTGTTCTTGATTTAATTTTGATAAGTGAAATCTATCCAGAAAATTTTCCATTCCCTTTCGATTTTCAAATTTTGATGAATACAGGTTTTTGAAGTATGACCTGATGATTCTCTGGATTTCCTCTGTGTCTGTTGTTATGTCTATCTTTCCATTCCTGACTTTATCAATTTGCATGTTAACTCTCTGCCGTTTTATAAGTTTGTATTAAGGCTAGGCAAGCAAGTTAAGATTAGATTCCTAAGAGTTACCAAACATTATGGACAGCCCCTACTCACATTGACAGCTGTCACACAAGTAGACCAATCTATCCAACTGTCCCATATATGTAGAGGACCTACGTTGGTCCCATGCAGGCTCCCTGGTTGTTTGTTCAGACTTTATAGGCTCCTATGTGCTCAGGTTAGTTGATACTGTGGATTTTCTTGTGGTGTCCTTGACCCCTCTGTCTCCTATACACCTTCTTTACTCTCTTTTAGCAGGATTCCCTAAGTTCCAACTAACATTTGACCTAGGTGTCTGCATCTGTTTCCATCAGTTTCTTTAATGACAAAAAGTCACCAATCTGATCACAGGAAATGGACATTTCATGCTACATACACACTATTGCTATAAGTCTTAGCTGAAATCACCTTTGTAGATAGATTCATAAGCATTTCCATTGAATCAGGTTCCTACCTGACCCAGCCAAAGCCTCCCCTTTCCAATCATCTCTTTAAATATGCTTTCACTCCCCCCAACCCCTAACATGATTCCTCAAGTTCCCATTCAAACTCACCCACAGTTCACCAGGATATCTCTTCTATTTCCCCTTACCAGGGATTCCATGTATCCCTGCTTGGGTTCTACTTGTTATCTAGCTTCTCAGGCAATAACTGTATATGCTACTCCTCATTAGCAATAATATCTTCTTTGAAAACTTTCACACTATTTGTATGCAAGTGTATGACATATAAACCCTATGCCATGGTACACAGAGAAACCCTGTCTCCAAAAACCAAAAACCAAAACCAAAACAAACAAACAAACAAACAAAATAAAATTCCTGGAGAAGGAGAAAATGGATTCCTACAATTTGATCTCCACATTTGCATTGTGGTATATGCTTACACACACACAAATACAAAGATATACAGAGAGAATATTATTTTTATATAAACAAGAATAAGAACAGAATTTTGTCAATTATAATTTACTTTCATGGAGTTAATGGGACTGTTCAATGCAGAAAAATCTTTCTAATTATCAATGGACTTCCTATACCTATCTTTATTTTCTAGGAATGTAGAAAGAATTGATATATTTTTATAATTTATAATATTAATGTAGGACAAGTAGATTCACATATATTTAATGGCTTCCTAAAAATACTTTTGTCTACAATCTATATTTAAATGAGAAGGCAAATTTCACAAATAAATGACATGTTGGTTCTTAGTCATCCTGGTTCTAACTGTACATTTTCCATGCATTTTTCATTAGAAGAGAAATAATTGGCAACTATAACTTTGGAACCATCTCATTATTGAATAAATAACATCAAATACATTATAACATATTCAAACAGCACCAGTATGCCCATGCCTATACACATACACAAAAGAAATGAAATTCTTATGTTGAGGAGCTAACTGAACCTCTGTATTTAAAATAAAACTATTTATTCACCAATTTATGGGATTAATTTAAAGGCACATCAATTGATGAGTGGATACAGAAAATATGGTACATATATACAGTGGTATACCCCTCATCCACAAAATCAAAATCATGCCATTTGTAATAACATGGGTGTAACTAGAGGTCATTATGTTAAGTGAAATAAACTAGATAATTTCAAATGTTGGTCAAAGATATATACATATATATATATATACATAGAGAGAGAGAGAGAGAGAGAGAGAGAGAGAGAGAGAGAGAAATAATATGATCACAATGTATACTGTGGAGATTGTTCACTATAACTAAGAATTCACTGTAATTTTGGGAAACAGAAAGATGTGGACGGATGGATGCTACTTGTTCTCTATGGGGATATGTTACCTACATGGAATTAACCTTTCATCACTTAGCCACATTAAATCTCATCTTAGTGTTTTAGTTTAGAACACTATTGTACAGATGATAACTGCATGCATTTTTAGTCAGTTTCAAAAAAGAAAAACTATGATGAGCAAGTACAAACAGCTGCACTACTAAAGTATTTTAGAACTACTTTGAACTTTCCAGAGATATATCTTCATTGATATGTTGTCTAACATACTGAGCATGGGTTGTTTAAAAGCAACCAATCTTGAAAGAAAAGAAAATCAAAGGAAAAGAAAAATCTCTCATCCTCACTTAGGAATATTGCATTGTTTTATCCAGACATGTCTTAGGAACCATGAAAAGGAGCCATTAACTAAATTATGAATGAGATATTTCATATATTCTAAGAAAACTGACTCAGCACCTCTTCCAATTTAATTTTCCTCATTTTATGTCAAAAATTTGCTTTTCATCAAATGCACTTGACATCACAGCAACTGGAAAGGTCTAGAGACATAATACTTCTTCACTTCAATCATTGCATCTTTTGAACCTATTCCAAGGAAATTCCCCCAGTTCAGAAAGCATGTGTTCTATTTAGTTTATGTAATACTTGCTACATGGGCATGTATAAATATCAGTAACTATGCAGAAGATTCCACTGATACTAGCACAATATTTTGTCAAAAGAAGCAACACTTGTCCTTCTGAAAATTCTTGGAAAGTTACAGTATTGGGTTTGTAATCAGTACATATTGACTGGCATATACTTCAGTTTACAAAGAAAATGATTGCATCTTTCTTCCCTCACAGAATATGAAAATGAAGTCCTACTTTACCTTCTTGCTACAACTTGAAAACAAAAGATCTGGTGAGACTATGAAGAAGTTTCTTTTCAAGAGAAAAATAAGCTTTTGAATGTAACCATGGAGTACACTAAATCTAAAACCCTGTTGTTCACTTAGAAACACAACTGGAGCTACTTAGAAGGTGCCAAGCACAGGCAGAACCAGGTGTTTTCCCTGAGGCAGATGCTAAAGAGTGATTCACTATTTGCAATAGTAAATTTCTTTGCTACACAGAGAAATTCACCCTGGCCAAAAAAGTATTCTAATTCATTTGAAAGACAAAGTGAATGAAGAAATGGCAATATGATCTTCTCACATTCAAAGGCTGCCAGAAACAGATAATGAAACATTGGGTGTGATCTGATGAGATTAGCAACTCTCAAAGCTAGAACCTAATGTCAGATCCAAATCTGTGATTTCAGAATTCTCATTTAGAATTGTCTCAAGTGTAAAGTTGTAGGGTTCCCTAAGTCATTATGACAATTTTGAAGAAACTTAATGTAAATAAATCTCTGAAAATTCTTAGTATGAGTTAGGTTTTTTTGTTGTTTGTTTGTGTAATGCCTTGCATATCATGGCAAGAAAAAGAGATAATTTCTCTATATCCAAGATTACACATTTGAAGAACTGTGACAAATTTGTTCACCATGAGAACTAAAATTGTGGGAAAAATTATAAGAAAATAATTAAACTCTAGAACCACATGCCCAAGGAAATTCTAGAGGAATACAAAGCATGCATGCTAAAAAGCATCTGAGATAAAATGTCCTGGATATGTTTGGCTAGAAATTTAATGAAATTTAAAAATGGCAAATGTCACAAGATGGTACTAAGTTCTACGTGAATGTTCCATAAGCTTTGTCATTTAATAGCACTGACAATTGAATTTAATCTGGCATTGAGCACTTCTAGAACTTGAAGAATATTAAATGATACATGGTCTAATCCACCTGCCAGTTAGCATTCCCATCAAGAGGCTGAGAAAGGCCAAGAGGATTTCTCCTTTTTAAAGAATAATAAAGATATAAATAATGATCTTATGAGTTGATGGCTTAAATGAGATAAAAAGAAAATTTAGAAAGAAAAGAAATTGCAAGCAAATGGATGGAACTGAAGAAACCATTCTAAGCAAGGTAACCCAGAACAGAAAGTCAAATATGGTATGTACTCACTCATATATGGGTATTAGACATAGAGCATTGAGTTATCAGCCTACAATCCACACCTCCAGAGAAGCAAGGAAATAAGGAATGTCTCGTCCACCCTTGACCAGCAAGTATGAAGCAACACCGAGGAATCTTCTTCACACAGTTTATTCAGGAGCCTTGATTTACAGTGAATGGTGGCCCCAGGTAGAGGAAGACAGGGCCTGATATAGTCTACATCTACCAATCACCTAATCCTACGTGTCGCGCCAGGATAGGTTATCTCCAAGCAGAATTAAGAGGATACATGGCCTTTACCAAATTAGGAGTTGTTTACCACAGAGAGCACTCGCGGCTGGAAGAAGGTGGAAACCGGTGCCATCTTTTGGGTACAGTACTTTGCAGCTCCCAACAAAGGAGGACCATAAGAAAGACATACATGATCCCCCAGTGAAGCAGAAAAGACAAGAGCCCCTGAACAAATTGGGAGCATGGGGGCAGTGGGGATGGGGTAGGAGGAAGAGGAGCAGAGAAGAGGATGGGGAGGAGAACATGAGGGATCAGGAAGATTGAGTGGGGAGAGTAATAGCAGAGAATTAGAAGAGAGACACACCAATAGAGAGAGCCACTAGGCTTTAAGAGAAATCAGGCACTAGGGAATTGTACATAGATCCACCAGGATGACTCCAACTAGGAACCTAAGCAATAGTGGAAAGGCTATGTTAAATGACCTTCCTCTATGAGAATGATGACTACCCTAAATGCCATCCTGGAGCTCTAACCCAGTGGTTTATGGAAGCAGAAGCAGAGATTCACAGCTAAGCACTGAGGCCAACTCCTGGAATCCAGTTTTAGAGATGGAGGAGTGACCAAAAAAGGAGTCAAGACCATGTCAGGAAAACCTTCAGAAACAGTTGACGTGAAAAATTGGGAACTCATGGTCCCAATTCTGACAGGTGGGGAACCGATATAGGACCATACTAGGCCCCCCAAACAGCCTTCATTCAGTAGCTAATGGAAGCAGAAGCAGGCACCCACAGCTATGTACTGAGCCATACTCCTGGAATCCAGTTGTAGAGAGGGAGGAGGGATGAGCAAAGTAGTCAAGACCATGCTGGAGAAACCTACCGAGCCAGCTGTCCTGACCTAATGAGAGCACAGGGACACCAGTCGTAAAGCTGGAGAACCATCATTGGACTGAACCAAACTCTCTGAATGTGGGTGCTAGTTAGGAGGCCTGGGCAGGCTATGGGACCTTTAACATTGGAACTAGTATTTATCACTAGTGCACAAATGGACTTTGGGAGCCCATTATCTAGTATGGATGAATACTAAAATTTCGGCTCAGATAAATGAAGGAGGGCCTAGGCCCTCCCCTAAATGATGTGACAGACTTTGATGATTCCCCCATGGAAGGCCTCAACATTCTTGGGGAGCAGGTGGGGGTGGGTTTGGGAGGGTTGGTAGGGGCATTGGAGGATGGGAGTAAGAGTGAATAGGGGGAATTGATAAGTAAAATGGTTGCTTTTAAATTAAAAAGGACAAAAAATTGCAATACTGATAAAATTCTCTCTCTCTCTCTCTCTCTCACACACACACAGAGAGAGAGGGAGAGAGAGAGAGAGAGAAAGAGAGAGAGAGAGAAGGTCATAAAATTGAGAAGACATGTCATTGGAAGAACAATGTTAGGGGGAGGGGACAAAGATGATACAGGTGTGAATAAGAATGTTACCAAAGTACCAAAGTACATTCTGAATATCAATGAAATAGACTCTTACATAAATTGTAGCAAATATTTGCATTGGATAACTTTATATTAATTATCTTTTCATAGATGTGACAAAATAACTGACATTTTAAAGACTGAAAGTTTTACATTGACTCACAGGTTTTCATTGGTACAGTTCACTATAACAGGGAAGACACAAGGAAATGAGGTAGCTGTTCATTTTGCATCTGCAGTCACAAAGCACAAAGTGAACAGGAAATAGTGTGATGCTATAAAACTTCAGGGCCCACTGTCAGTGACGAAATTCCTCTGTGGCAGTTTCTCCTGCTAAAGGTTTGACATTCTTCACAAAAACACCACAGTTAGAGAACCAACTATTCAAACACATGAGCCTATGGGGGACATTTCACATTCAAACACTAACAGATGTTCATAAGCATATGACATAAAATTCACTAACAGGAATTCAGAACAAAAGAGAATAGATGCTTATGCTGTATTCTTGCTACAAAGAAGAAATGCTCAGGAGTTCTTTTTGTGTTCAGGAAATTCCTATCTCTCAAGCACAACCACAGAAGTCTAGGTACTACTGTGCAGGTCAGTTAGGAACAGTGTGGGCCAGTAGTATGATGGAGGACTACCACCAATAGCTTTTATGTGATTTTACAAGGAGAAACAATGTACCCCAAAAAGGATTAGAGTAAAAAAGAGTAGATGAAAGACCTGTGCTAACCAATTTAAGTTATTGCCAGACAGAAGGAAGGTGGAGAGTACTCCAATCAAAGAAGTGTTGTAGACAGAAACGTTCAACAGCCTATTTGTGTTGATTCACAAGAGAAGATGGCAAAAGAACAGAATGGTGATTATATATCATGGTCTTTAAGTCAGTCCTCAGGGATTGGACATGCTATTAACACAGAGTATGTGAGGATATGTATGGTGACCTTTGCCAGAGCAAGTTCATTTCTTGCTTATCATTCTAAGCTTTTTCTTCTTCTATATATTTAATTTTCTTTTTTACTTAATATATATATATATATATGTATGTATATATGTTTTTAAATTTTATTTTACATTCCAACTACACTTCTCCTTCCCCACACTCCCCTGCTTTGGCCTCTCACAAACCTGCTTCCCCCAAAGATTATAGATTCCCATAAGAACTCAACAAGCCTGGAATGTTATGTAGAGGCAAGATCAAGCCTGTCCCCTCTACATTAAGGCTGAGCAGGGCATCCCACCATATGGAATGGGCTCCACCAAGCTAGCTCATATATCAAGGATAGATCCTTTTCCTACTGTCAGGGGCCCCTCAGATAGGCCAATCTACATACTTATTTCCCACATACAGGGGGACTAGTTACATCCCATGGAGTCTCTACAGCTGTTGGCCCAGAGTTCATGAGTTTCAATAAGCGTGGTTAACTATCTCTATAGATTTCTCCATTATGATCTTAACCTCCCTTGCTTATATATTCCCTCTTCCCTCCCTTTTTCTGGAGGTTGGTTTGGTGCTTGGTTGTAGATCTCTGCATCTGGGGGGTTTCAGGCAGGGTTTCTCTGTGGCTTTGGAGGCTGTCCTGGAACTAGCTCTTCTAGACCAGACTGGTCTCCAACTCACAGAGATCCATCTGCCTCTGCCCTGAAGTGCTGGGATTAAAAGCAAGTACCACCACACCCAGCATAGCTATCGAGGAGTAATAAATTATTAGGAAACATATGCTCACAGAATTAAATAGTGAGCACTGCAAAATAAGACAGAGTCCTACACATTTAGCTTTAGAACTGAGTAAGGTAGAAAAAAACAAATACAGTATTCCAAATATTGTCATAAGAGAAGAGCAATACCACAATTTCAGTAATAAAAAGGAATTATGAAACATTTTATCTCTGGGTAAGATGAGGATAGGAATGCATTATCCCACATGTGCTGGGTTAGCCTGGGCTCTAATTATCAAAGGCCTAGGCCTAGAATGTGTTCCTGAAAGTATACTTTTGTATGCTTACTGTCTCCAACAATCATTTTGTTTGTTTCCCTCAGACTAGTGAACTGAATCATTTACTAATTTTGTTTCCCTTTGTAGCTTAACGGTGTGTTCCACCTCGCTATGACTATGATCTGCTTATTTTTCTTTCTTTATTTGTTTTAGTTGAAAAAATCGATGCAAATTTGCCATCAGGTTCTAAGATCCTATTCTAAGTTACATCTAAGTTCTTGTTGGTCTCATTACAGACTCCTTTCAAGAATCTAATCATTGTAGGCACGTACAGGCTTTACTAATTGTAAGGTAACTAAAGTATATGATATTTTAAAACATAATGAGGTGTTATAGTATGTCATACCCATTAGCTCCCCCATCAGTACAACATCTACCCCATCACTTTCCCTTGCTTTTCTGTGTTCCTCTGTATCATTTCTTTCACAAAATTGAGAACAGCAATTTCCCATCATTACAGATTACTTGTTATTTTCAGACATGATGTGTAAATGGAATCACATAGTATGTAGTGAAAATTTTTCAGCTCTGATTTGTGATTATTTTATAACCCATATTTCTGTTTTCTGTATAGATTATACATAGTACTATTATCCATTCATCTGATATTAGATATCAGGATGCTTTCACATTAGGACTACTAGAAATAATCTTGTACAATGATTTATGCATGTATCTCTTAAAACAATTTTTTATTTCCATTGACTAAAGACCAAAGAGTCCCAATATATGTATGTTTAAAATATTGTAAGAAATAAAAAATTATTTTTCATTATTACTATACCAAATACATTCTCATAATCAGCATCTAGGAATTGAATTTGGTCTACATCCTTGAAAATGAAAGTATGAAAACAGTTTCTAAATTAATTTAAAATTGCTATATGTAGATGTCTCCGATATTTAAATTTGTAATTTCTTTAATGAATAATCACAATGAAGTTTTTAATGTATTTTAATAGGTTGTATAATTTTGATCATAGAACATTTCCACCATTTTAAAAGATAACATTTTAGTATTTGATTAAATTATGAGATCTTTGTATGTTCTGTACATACTCTTCAGTATGCATAAAATGAATATAATTCTCAAGTTATATCTTACCTTTGTATCTAATCTTCCTAACAGTGTCTTTCAAAGAGAAAATATTTTATTGCTGTTGAGGTGAATTTAATATATCTAAACCTATTTATATGCAAATATACATGGAAATCACATGTATTTAAATTTTCATTTATTACCCTGAAATGGGGAAATGTTGACTATTTCATATTAACAATGGTTAATTGTTACAAATTCTAACTTTTTATAAATCACAGAGACTTACTCTCCACACTGAACTATTATTTATATTTTCTAAGTGGAAAACAATTTTCATAGATTTATGTTCATCTATTACTGAGGAAACACACATGTTCCAAAATAATTCATCTAGTATAAAAAATTCTTGTGATAAATATTAAACAAAAATCAAGTCATGAAATAGACATAAATTTAATTTATAGAAATATATTTAAAACATACTGACAATTGAAAACAAAAAGAATAACAAATTTATGAAGAGTAAGTAAAATAAAGATGATATTCTTGTTCCAAATTGAATGTACACTGTAGTAAATGTCTTCACTAGAAGTGAACTCAGATTTAGTAGAAACCTTGCCCACTGTTGTTCTAGGAGATAAACTTTCAAATCCATACAACTTGAGCTCCATTTGAGTGAAATCTTAGTCTTCCAGATATAGGCACTCATTCATTTCACTATTCTTTCCCTCATCTCTCCTAAATTGATTTAACATCCTGGAAGAGAGGAAGCACACAGTCACTCTGGGGCAGGCCACCAGGTAAGATCAATCTTTTCAAAGTTAAAATGCAGCATGCTGCCACTGATACTTTCTGCTTTCCAGAAATGTCTTTTCCTGACACCCCTGAGAGAGTGGTTCTATTCCCAATCTCAACCCTGGACATCCTGTGCTCCCCAACAAATGCCAAGATACAGTATAGTCTAACAAAGCTGTGAAGGGGTTACCTATAGCATCCATTCACTTCTCTTCCAAAGTTTGAAGACCATATTGGTACAGAAGTTCTTCCATAAAGGTAACATGCTACCTGGATTGCAATGAGGAAAGAAAGGAAACCGAATATCATCTCGTTAGAGGTAGCATTCTGAAAAAATACATACAGAGAAACACATATCAAGCATTTTTACAATCAAATACACACAGTAATTACCACTAGCTACCAATGAGTATATTGTCTACTTTATCTGAGTTTTCTGATTTTCTACAACAAATCAACAAACTAACACACAAAAACATAAATACATTACTTCAAATGTTTTTCCTTGGGTAACCAAATTCTAAGAGTCCTTGCTTCAAAAGGACATTTCTATTATTCTCAGAGAATTTTCGTGGAGGAACATTAAAGAACCTTTTCCAGAGCTGTGTTGCAAGCCTTTCAATTGTTTTAGAATTGATTGCTCTGTGAAATAGGCTTATATGCTCTGACAGAGTGTTAATACAATAAAAGGAATTTTTAGTAGCAAAAGAGTTACAATGTTTCAGAGGTAGCAATGAGTTCTCCTGTTCATAGCTGTCTCTTCTCTCTCAGATAAAATGGAATTTCATAAGCTCTTGTTTTTTAACATCAGAGTCTGGAAAGTTTTTCATCACAATGCCTTGTTCAAGGCTAAATACAGCTCAGAAAAAATACATCCAAAAAGTCTTTATAGGATTTATTGTGTTGTGCTTAATGGGAAATATTGTTACTGTAAAAATACTTTGTAAGTTGTAACCTTGGATGTTCCTTTACTGGAATAGTAAGAAGTGAATGTAATGGCCCTATTTTCCCAAATAGATGAGCTATTTTTCCTCTGGTATCCAGCAATATATTTTCAACAGTTTTCTCAGGAATAAGTACAAGTTTTAATTCATTTGTTGATCATCCACATGTAAGACAGATAGCTTGGAATATTCATTCTCTAGTACTAGAAAGGTTCTCCTTACTTTTGTGCAAACTGTACTTTTTTATCATCACACACTGAATATTTCTTGTTTCTTCCTCACAATTAATATGAACTATAAGAGTTGAGAACTTATTGCCAATGTACAGATGGGTAAACTCAAAGCAAAGACACAAAGGACAGCTTACTTTTAATATGATAGAATGTTACTTTCTAACTTGATGTCATTTTGAACTTACAAATACAGACAAAAAATGTAAATCTTCATACCATATCAAATGAGGACATTTTATACTTAGTAATTTTCTTTGCCATTGGAAAAATGATGTGGAAATGAAAAACCTGATGTAGCAATCAAACCTTATAAATATTTAGTGAACAGTGAAGATAAAACCAAGTGCAAGGCAGAAGTGGGCCTCACCTTTTACGTCTCAAATTTTTACTTTGCATGGGCTGAATCTGATCTGTCTGTGAAAAATGCCTATTGCTTCCTAATCTACAAAATGGCACTGAATTACTTCAGAGATGTTCTTAGATGCGTCATTGAGGTGATAGCCTCTGTAATGGCTACCAGATACAGACATAACCATATGCAGCTTTCATTGAATGGAACATTTGTCTACTAGTTGAGATAATAAATAACCCACATGCTGACCACTGACAATTGCTTAGTTGATACTAATAATCTAATACAAGTTACCTTTTATAATTAACCTAAGTAGAATGACTGTGATATTGAAGAACATTTCAGAAGATATCTTACTTAACTTTTCATGTATGCCAATGCGGTAAGTGTCCCAGTTTCATTCTCTCCATGCTGTGTCTGAAGCACATGGAAATAAGACAGCTTTGCCAGTTTTCAATAGCTGGTGAAGTGTAGCAATACTAACAGTATTTTTAAAGAGTACATAAATACATGGTCACAGTTTTAGATTTTTTATAGGAGGAAAATGAGTGTAGTGCAATGAAAAGGGATGAAGGTGATGGGTTGTGCTCTGTGCATGTGTGTAAATAGTTAACAACAAGAAGCAGAACGTCCTCTGAAACCTGGAGGCTGATAAAGCATTAAATGAAGAGAGATGAACGGTTGCTTAAAACAAAGTAAAGGCAGGTGAACGAATTCAGGGGGAGAAAAGCTCACCTATGTTAGTAAATAAAAAGAAGCAAGATCTGGATTTCAGAAAGCATATATGAAGACAATTTCTAGATAGCCTCCAGACTAGTGTGATGGCTCTGACTAATTTTACTTGTACCCTTCAATAACCTGAGAGCTCATCAGATATGCTGTTTTATGGTAATGTATTAAACATGGTAATCAGGGAGAAAAAATGCATGACTTTAGTTCTCACAGATGCTCTTGCATTTCAAGAGGTGTGTGTGTGTGTGAGTGTGTGTGTGTGTGTGTGTGTGTGTGTGTGTGTGTACAGGAAATTATCAGCATACCTCAAATCTAAATGCTATTCACACCCATGTCTGTTTCTGGATGTATGGCCAATTAGATTAGATTCTCATAGAGTAGCCTCTTCAGGCTTTATAGTCGAATGTCTCAGATTGAGTGTCTCAGAGAAGAAAAATCTATGTTCTCACTGTTGTAGGAGCTGTATCTATAAGGCCAAAGTGTCAGCACTCATTTCTCTTGAGATCTCTCATCAGGCCAATAAACGTTGTTCATGTGGACACCCAACCACGTCTTTTTCTCATGAGAACATTTAGTTCATTCCTACTGGATTGGAACCTTGCCCATATATCTTCATTTACCTTAATCACCAATGTATCTTTTTCTTAACATGATCAAATTGTAATTTGGGTCCACATGTAATTTTTAGAGAGAAAAAAATTCAATACATTTCCACTTTTGAAAGGAAGACAAGGTAAAAAGTCTAAAAATCAAACATTGGCTGAAGATATTTGATTGTCTTTGGCTTTGGAAAAAAGGGAAATGATGCATCTAAAATAATTCTGGAACTAGAACATTCCCAAATTATCCTTGTGTGTGCTTTAGTTCATGAGTTAACAACTCTGTGCCTTCATTGTAACTTATGAAAGAAAAGAGACACACTTGCTCATTAAATGCAGTATTATGATGCATTTATCATAGTATCTGGTATATAAAATGTACACTTGCTGTTGCTATTTCATTGTTATAGTGTGTCATTGATATTTCCAGAGTTGAGTATGCCCTGGGCTGAAATTTTGCTACTAAAGAATTACATTCTTATAAGAAAAGGTATCAAAGAGACTACATACAGACACAATGCATTTCAAAAACAGGGCTCAGACACCTCTATCTGGAATTGACTTTAATGCCCCTTCCCTGAGCTTTCATGGCACTGGGAGGTACCAGGGAAGCTTCCAAAGGAGAGAGGCAACCAGTATTCCTGTCCAGCTATGATACCTGTCTATTTCCCATGTGAATGAATTTTATAAATATCCAATCCCAACTTCTGAATAGCTTTATGGTTTCTGACCTACCCCAAAGGAGCTCATCTACTGCATGTGTTCCAGACACTGTGATGTTTTCACCTTGACTTACAATAGTATCATGAGCTTCAGTCACCAATATAGGCAACAGATTTCATACGTAAAAATAGATTCCTACCCCCCCCTGTGTCTTCACTGCACTAATATCTTTGTGCTTTATATATTAGGATTGAGATAAAGCACCAACTTCCAACAGTGTAAGTTTAAAAGAAAACAGACTAAATTATTTTAAAGAAACATTTTTAAAACTTAAATTAGAGACAATCTTATTTTACATATCAGTCCCAGTTCCCTCTCCCTTGCATCGTCCCATGCCCGCAACCGACCCCAGATCTCATCCACTTTCTGCTCCACAGGGAGGGGAATGCCTTCTATGGGAGAACATATAAGTGTGTCACATCATTTGGGGCAGGGCCTAGGCCCTCTCCCTTGTGTCTAGATAGAGAGAGTATCCCTCTATGTGGAGAGGGCTCCCAAAGTCCATTGGGACATAGAGATAAATACTGTTTCACTACCAGAGACCCTATAGAATTCTCTCTCATCCTAACTGACATCCATGTTCAGGGGGCCTTGTTCCTTGTTCAGTCCTTTGTTGGTTTCCCAGATGTCAATCTGGGGACCCTGAGCTTCCCCTTGTTCAGGTCAGCTGTTTCTGTGGGTTTCTGCAGCCTGGTCTTGACCCCCTATCCTCATCACTAATCTGTCTCTGCAATTGGATTCCTGGAGGTCTACACAGTGCTTAGCTATTGGTGTCTGCTTCTGCTTCCACCAGGTACTGGATGAAGGCTCTAGGGTAGTATATAAGGTAGATATCAGTCACATTATAGGGGAAGGGCATTTAAGGTAGCCTCTACACTATTGCTTAGATTATTAGTTGATGTCATCCTTATAAATCTCTGGATATTTCCTTAGTGCCAGATTTCTGTTTAAACCTATAATGGCTCCCTCTATTAAGGTATCTCTTTTCTTGCTCTCTTTTATTCATCCCCAGATTCAATATTGTTGCTCCCTCATGTCCTCCTCCCCCCTCATCTTCTCCATTTCTCTTTCACCTAACTCCCTCTACTCTCCCCCTCATGCTTCCAACTTGCTCAGGAGATCTAGTCCCTTTCCCCTTCTCCCAGGAACCATGTCTCTCTTACAGTCCTTCTTTTTTCCTAGATTCTCTGGTGGTGTGGATTGTAGGTTGGTGATCCTTTGCTCTTTGTCTAATATCATTATATGAGTAAGTACATGCCATGTTTGTCTGGGTTACCTCACTCAGAATGGTTTCTTCTAGTTGAATCCATTTCCCTGTGACTTTCAAGATTCACGGTTTTATGTTGCTGTTTTTCCCACTAAGTAGTACTCCATTGTGTAAAAGTGCCACATTTTCTTTATCCATTCTTCAGCTGAGGGGCATCTAGGTTGCTTCCTGGTTCTGGCTTTTACAAATGATGCTGCTCTGAACATTGTTATATGAATGTGCAGCCTTTGGATATTGTCCTAAGAGTGGAATTGCTAGGTCGTGAGGTAGACTGATTCCCATTTTCTTGAGGAACCACCATACTGATTTCCAAAGTGGCTGTATAAGTTTGCACTCCCACCAGCAGTGGAGGAGTGTTCTTTTCCACATTCTCTCCAGCATAAACTGCCATTGGTGTTTTTTATTTTAGCCATTCTGACAGGAGCAAAATGGTATCTTAGAGTTGTTTTGATTTACATTTGCCTGATGGCTAAAGATGTTGAGCACTTTCTTAAGTGTCTTTCAGCCATTATAGATTCCTCTGTTGAGAATTCTCTATTTAGTTCCATACCCCACTTTTTAATTGGATTATTTGGTGTTTTGGTGACTAGCTTCTTGAGTTCCTTATATAATTTGGAAATCAGCGTCTGTCTGAAGTGGGGTTGGTGAACATCTTTTCACATTCTGTGGACTGCTGTTTTGTCTTGTTGATTGTATCCTTTGCCTTACAGAAGCTTCTCAGTTTCAAGAGGTCCCATTTATTAATTATCAATCTCAGTCAGACTAGTTTTTTTTAATTCAAGAGTAGAACAAGCTTTTGACATTTACCACTTGAAACCCATGTAACAAATATAGAGGAATCACAACTGAGTACATTAGACAATAATTTCTGTCAAATGTTTATTTTACAGCTAGATAAAGCCATGCTCAGAACATCTCCATTGCTCTGATATTTACAGTCAGTTCACAGTGTGCTAACTGAGACCTGTGCTCATGCATGTTTATTGAGGAAAGCTCTAGTGTTCTCAGGCAGCCTTTTTCAGAGAGACTGATACTTCTAGTGAAAGAGAGTATCCAGTCTCAGGCATCGGTAATTGAGAGCTGTAGTAACCAGATTATAAACACATATTTTTAAAATTAAAATTACTGTTTAATACATTCAAACATAGAACTGTGTGAATACAGACTAAATGTAAATGAATGTTAATATGTGCAGGTAGGATGTGACTATGAAACACAGAAATGGTGTAGAAGGGTATACAAGTTTGCAGTTAGTTTCCCTAAGAGATCAATCTTTAATACATATTTTCAAATTCATGGGAGAAGCCATAATTAACTCATGTGCATTAACTTTAAAGTAAGTACTGTTCAGAAATATGAGTACCATAGTAACAATACATCTATGAGAATAATTTAAAATAAATGTCTTATTGTGGTGATACATTATTTATGATTCATCAAAGCTTTTCTGAGGATTCAGAAAGCAAAGTCAGCCTAAATCTAGTGCAATCAGGCATCCAGAAACTAGGAGGTGGTGGTACACACCTTTAATGCTAGGACACAAGACCATTAGATGGATGTCTGTGAGTTCAATGCCACCCAGATCTACACAAGATTGATCTAGCCTAAAGAGAAACAGCTCAAACAAAGATGACCTCGGCACCTGGGATCATATGTTTTAAACTAGAGGGGTATAAAAGATAGGAGCAGGTAATCAGTATCAGGCATTCATTTTTCAGCTACACTGAGGATAGGAACATAATGATGTCTCAGGATTCTCCAGCCACACTGAGAAGAGAATTCACTCTGAGGTTTGGTGCAGCCAGGATGGCCTTCCAGTATAAGATAGAGTGAGAGCTAGTGTCTAGCTGCTTTGCTTTTCTAATCTTTGGCTTGAAGCTTGAACCACAATATCAGTCTATGGGTTGTTGATTTTTAGGGTTACATTTATATCATATTTTAATGTAACTATTCTAATATTTTGTTATTTTTCATTGCTTGGCCTCCTAGAAAAGTACTAAATCAGTAAAAGTGCATTAAACACTCCAGGAAAACATAAGACAATGTTCAATATCACCTCAGGGCTCATTTTACCATTTCAGTCTCTGCTTGAAAAGTTCAACAGACTGAAGATGTATCTTGTTCCTACAAGCCAGAATTTGTTTAAATATGTATACATTATTTAATTTCTCCTTATTCCAAGTATTTGCATGGTCCAATAATTCTTTAGAAGGTTTGGAGAATCCACATGAAAATATTGATTGATTAATAGATTTTACATTACATCCACAGTTTCCCTTCTCTCGTCTCCTTCTGTTCCTTCAACCCAATTATTCTCTGGCCCCCATCCACTCAACTTCTGTTTCTTTTCAGCATGGCATCATGATATCATGATACCCATGGTTATCAACAAAAAATACATATCAAGTTGAGGTAGGACTAAGCACCTCCCCTTGTATTAAGGCTGGGCAAAGCAAGCCAGTATGAAGAATAGGAACCCAAAAGCCAGCCAAAGCATTATGGAGAGCCCCTGTTCTCATTGACAGGAGTCTCACAAATAGACCAAGCTATACAACTGTCACATATAAGTTGAGGGCCTAGTTTGGTCCCATGCAGGTCTGCTGGTTGCTAGTTCAGATCTATTAGCTCCTATAAGCCCAGGTTACTTGTTTCTGTGGGTTTTCTTGTGGTGTCCTTGACACCTCAGGCTCCTACAATCCTTCCTCCCTATTTTTAACAAGTTTGTCCAAGTTCTGCCTAGTGTTTGGATGTGGCTCATAATCTCTTTCCATCAGTTAATGCATGAAGGCACTTTGATGACAAAAAGACAATAATCTGATCACAGGACATAGCTAGATCAGGCTACCTACACACTATTGCTAGAATTCAGAGCAGGGGTCATCCTTGTAGATTTGTGTGAGTTTCCTTTCCACTGGTTTCTACCTGACCCCCCAAAGCCCTCACTTTCCAGTCATCTCTTTCAGTACTCTCCCTCTACACCCACTGCCCAAACCAATCCCTCAAGTTCCCATACCCAGCCACCCCCAGTCTCCCAAAGAGAACTCTTCTTCTCCTTCCCAGGGAAATCAGTGCATCTCCCCTTGGAACTTCCTGGATGAATCTTAGAAGACTCAAGTCCAGCATAGAGCAAGTTCAATAATGAGTTGAGGTACCTCACATGATATTGCTTTTTGGAACCATTGTGCTATGTGAATGTAGAGTAGGCACCAATACATGTCCTCAGATGCCTCAGTATGATCACAAACCATCTTCTCTATAAATCTATTTAGAACATTCCCTTTCTGACTATTGTTCTTTTCTCTGTTCTTAAAATCATGTTGACAAATTTTACTATGTTAACACTATCATTTCACACAATATAAACAACTGTCTATTATTTGATCCTTTGAAATAAAATAAAGGGAGGCTCTTATTTCATTCTAGCTCATCATAAAATATTCATAAGAAGGAAAATTATTGTTTAAATACTCAAACTCTTTCACTGGTGTTATTTATATTATGCTAATAAGTTTATTTTGGAAAATGCAAGATAAAGAACCACAAAAAAATATTCTTCAATTGTAAGTAAACATTTAACAAATTGTCATAATGAATTCAGTGGAAATACATATAATTATGAATTTTAACAATAATATACCTGCCAATCATGAAATTCAGAAGCTAACATTAAGAAACGAGGATACATAGAACAAATAATAAAATCCCAGAGACAGATATTGGTGCTCAAGCTGAAGATTAGAAAAGCAAAGCATTCAAGTTTCTAAACAGCTTTTACCTCTACCAAGACTGGAAGGGAGGGATCCTGTCCTCAATGCAGCTGGAGACTAATTGCCAGAATGCAAGATCCTGCTCCTATTTTTATATATCTCTCTAGTGCTGGGATTAAGGGCATGAGCTCTAGTTTTCTTAGACTGATTCACTCATGTAGCCCTAGGTTACCTTGAACTCACAGAGATCCATCTGCCTCTGTCCCCTGAGTCCTAGGATTAAAGATATGTGCCACCACTGCCTAGCTTCTATGGCTAACTAGCATGTCTGACTCTGCATTCTGATCTCCAGGCAAGCTTTCTTAGATCACAAACAACATGTAACCACAAGACCACTTTTCAGAACATAATAAATAATACACAAAAATTAAAAGATTGAAATATTTTAAAATATATCTAAATGCATTAAAGTTTTTAAATCATCTTATTAAAATATTTCTGAGTAAAAGTATTAAAGAAAAGTTCCAGTGAACACAAGCTAAAACCTGCAGTTTTAATAATTTTAATTTTAAATATTTATGTGTTTCATACTACAATATAGTTACATCTTTCTCCATCCCCTTTCCTTCTTCTAAACAGATTTGGTCTAGCAATAATGTATCCAAAACAAAAAACCCATTTTGTTCCTAATAAAAAGGGATAACTATTACAGATAATAAAAGCAGACTTAAATCATGTAGGCCAAACAGTACAGAGACTAGCTTAAACTCAGTGGTTTCATAAATCCAATGACAAATGAAACAATTTTCTTCGGATATGAGTAAATGCAGAGGTATTTGTTGGAGATTCCTAGCCTGAGAATGAGAAGTTAGGCCTGTTCGTTTTTTTTTTTTTGGCATCCATAATTTATTAGAGGTGTTTTAGAATATTTTCAAATTATCACTTCATTGCTTTTTCAGCTAAGCTTCTGTCTGTGTCTAGCACTGGAGATTCAAGCTTCACACTTGGATTAAAAAGTAAGTCAGGAAATGTTTCCTAGAGAGTATTCAGTTGCATTCTTCCTTTGCTGCTTCCACCTTCACCTTAGCTACTCAGTAAGTCCCTTCCCACTAATTCACTTCAAGCTGAGCCATTAATAAAAGATGGACCCACACATGTAACAGTTAAAGATCTACTAACTGTGAAATTAAAGGACATACCATACAAGTCCAACTCTTTAACTCTGCCACTATCTACAAGAAGCTCTGATGAACAAAACTAATGCCCCTTTTGGCTGATTGCATGGGATGATGCATGCACCAGACAGATAAAATCACCCAATTCTTCTTAGTGCATTAGTGCATGTATTCTTATTTGATTCAATTCTACTTCAAGATTAGAGTGTGCTTGGAACCTACACATAATTTAAAGTGAGGATTTTGAGGCAAAAGGAAAATCCAACTGTAAAATTATGAACACTTAACTTTTGTTGCTAAATAAAGAACATATCCTCATATATCACAAGTTTTATGAAAAGCAGGGAACTACCTCATAGGGTTACAAGTGATTTTAATTAAAATAAAAATATTAACTTCGTATTTGTTTTATATCAATCTATAATAATAAAAATTGGAAGATTAAAAATGAGTTTTTTAATTAAATGAATTTATGTGTATCTGCATGTATAAAATGTGTATGGAGAATGCCTTACCTTAAAGATGTGAAGAGGAAATTACAAATAAAGCAAACGAATTAACTACAACAAGGACAAAGTTTTAAAGTCAAACTTCCCATGAATATCTAGGAAGACACAGCCAACATTTCTATTGGTTACTACAATAACTTTTAAAAACTTCTGACTAATTTTGACTTCTTTGACTAATTTACATATATACATTAAATTTAAAATCTTTGTTTCTGAGCATGTGTGTGTGTGTGTGTGTGTGTGTGTGTTTGGAAGCATAGCATTAACATTTTTTATAATGGTGAGGGCTTTCTACTTGTAAATCTTATTCACTGTGTTCTCCACATTGTTTTAATAATACTAATCCCAGAGTTTTGGAGAAGACAGATTTTAAGTTTTCCAGATACATTTACAAAACAGATTTTTATTTTGATCTAAACATTCGCATCATAATTCTTGCATTTTCTTCCAGTCATAGGAATCCAGCTAGACCTAAACACATGTGCTTTGAGTCATAACCAGAGTGATTTCCCACTCACTACTAAGAACAATATGTTTCGTATATTTTATACCTGCTCAAGATAAACGAGATACATTGTGACTTAAACAAAGTCACTTTTGTACTGGTCACTTTATAAGCCTCTCATTTGAACCCAAGTCATGGGAATCCACTATCATTCCCACTGCCAGTAACATGTATCTGTATGTAAATCCTCCAGAAGTTTCAAACTGAAATCCTTTGCCTGTCTGCATCTCTTTAGTCTCCTGATATCATACTCCCATCCTTATCTACTAGTAGAGTTGTTCAGGACACCTGGTTTTCATGCTGTAAGGACACAAGGTTTATGAAGGAATGACATAGCCAATTGCTCCCAACAGCTCTGTACCTAGTAGTCACTATCAACTGCCAGATATGTCAGTGGAAGAAAATTCAGTTCAATCCAAATATGCTTTGAACATTTCAACACACTTCCCACAAATCTTTATTGTAGGAAACATTATCCACCATGCCAACAGCCAATCCTATATAAATAACAAATCCCATTTTCCCCTAATTTCAAACAATCAACTTCAAAGTATCTTGTAAATGACACCTGATAAAATTTGAGCCCTCTAACTTTCACAAATCTTCAGTAAGACTTACATTTGTTTATACATGGGAAATGTTTGTGGTAAGAACTCCTAAAGACTTTTGTATAAAAGGATAATATATCCTTTGTTTATTCTTTTTTTTTTTCCGGAGCTGCTGACTGAACCCAGGTCCTTGCTCTTGCTAGGCAAATACTCTACCACTAAGCTAAATCCCCAACCACTATTCCCTTTATTCTCTCTCTCTCTCTCTCTCTCTCTCTCTCTCTCTCTCTCTCTCTCTCTCTGTGTGTGTGTGTGTGTGTGTGTGTGTATGTGTGTGTCAGAGAGAGAAAGAGAGAGAGAGCTTGTGTAATGTACAAGTTCATACTTATGTGGCACATATGTGAAGGTGTGAGAGCCATGTGTTGATTTTTGACTTCTACCTTGCCTGAGATTAGGGTTTTTTATTGTTGTTTACTTGCTATAACTATGCATGCCAGCTATGGTTTGAGTCCTGAGAATTATCTAGTTTCCATTTCCCATCTCACAGTTGGTACACTGTAGTTACAGGCATACACCATTTTGCTGGCATTCACATGAGTTCTGGAGATTTGAACTCAGATCCTCACCTTCGTAGTGCCATATTTGCAACTCATGTTTATATAAAGTACTTGTTCACAATGAGCCTCCCATTCAGTGTATTCTTCTGACCCAATTGAACATATTTTACTTGCCAGATACTGACACTTTTTAATGTGAAGAGGTGGTACATTGTTTTTCAAATATTTTCTTTACCTATTAAGACAAACTCTTGTAACTTTGTATTGTGGTCTGTGTACTTATTTTCAGGAAACAAAGCAAAATCAAATTCCTGTGTTAAATTGTTCATTACATCTTTATTTTATGATAGAATAGTTGATATAATTCAGTTATAGTTAATAAGTTTTCACTGAACTGTAGTGTTTCTATTGTATTTATAAATCTCTTATAAGTGTAAAATTGGTCTCCAATAATTCTTTAAATTAATATATATTACCACATTTGGGGAAGCAATTAATTCTGAATGTTTGGTAAAATTTATTAGTTTAGTAATTTAATCAGAAATTTTCTTTTTAGAAAGTCCTTAAATTTCAAGTTTATTTAAGGGTTATTTTTAGTTTTTCAAGGATACCAACACAGGCTTATATGTTGGAATACTCAGTTTGAACTTGAATGCCTCCTCTATCAAGAAACTTATCTAAAATAGTGTTTAGTCTTGGAAGTCGCATACATATATAGAAGAGTGTTTGGAGGATGAACAAAGTTCTCTAAGAAGAAGGCATCTAAGAAGAAAAGGGATGGGGCCTAGGAGTTACCAACTGTCTATTAAACATTTCACTTTTCACCGAGTCCCCCATAGTTACTTGTTTATAAAATGTGTTTACCAAGTTTTACCCAATCTAAAATCTCAAAAATTATTAAAATGTAATAGAGCAATTGCCATATTTAAGTGTATAAAATGAATGTTCACTATAATTATATGTCAAGCAAAGTGAAGATAGAGGGAGCATACACTCATTAGGTCTCTTTCTGCCTTCCACTCTGAAACTCAGAAAATGGAGTTGCATTCTGGAACACATTGCATGCACTGGAGACTATATGATCTTTAGTGATTCAGATCCTTGATTAAAAGGAAACTCCCTAAGGACAACTTCACTTGCTGGAGACCTTAACTTCTCTCCCTGCTTCCATTATCACAGACATTTGTTAATATTTCTGACTGGAAAATATAATGCCAAATGTTGAAAAACATGTGATGGTTGGTAAGGACTCTTCATGAGTGAAGTTTGCTATTAATCATCCCCAAAGCCTTCATGTTTAAAGCAGTCCATGTACTATGCCTTTTACTAGCCAAGAGTTAAATTTCTAGCCTGACACTTATATAATATAATGAACACAAAAAATGTTAAAATAATAAGAAAAGCAGATCCAAGAAGAGAAACTACAATAAGCAAGACTGGCAAGAGAAACACATAGGTGTGTCAGTAACACCAGTGAGGATAGTTTTACATGTTGAAAAAGATGAAAAGATGGCAGAGAAAATGGAGACTTGTTAACAAATAAGGAGGAATGTAAAAATCAATGAGCCATTGATAATGGGATAGACACAGTGTTCATTTTTCAAAGAGAAAAAAAGGAAATGAGGAAGTTTGAGAAATTGGAAAATAATGACATCCAGAATGGTCAAATAAGATAACATAAGAAAACTGTTGTTGGATTAAACAATAAGAGTGTCATCTATAAGGATTGTCCTGGCTTGAACAGAATCAGGTGACTATTTCTGTAATAAAATGGAGTAAATATAAATGACTTATAAAAAATAGAAAAACAACTGTGATATGAAAAAGTGTGAGAGTGCAACGGTGAGAGAAAAGTATAATGGATGAAAAACAATATTTAAAAGGAGAGGCATTTTCTGGGAATGTAGAAGTAATAAAAATCATAGGTAAGACCTCACTAATGCACTACTGCACTCCTAATTTTTCTGGACTGAGACTGAAACAACCTCTCTGCAAAGTTTCTTGCCCATCATTCAGACAACACTACATGATAATCAGTGCTTCTGTTTTTGTGTGGCTCATCTACAGCCTCAGAATTCCTGAAACACCCACAAAATACTCTCCATATTGCATTCACATACTTGCGCCTGCCTCACTAAGTGGACATTTTTCAAAACAGAGGTTATAACTGTTTCCTTAATTTCAATCACAGAAGATTGTAGCATGAATAATAAAAATCCAGAGACAGATATTGGGGTTCCAGCTGAAGATCAGAAAAGCAAAGCAGCCAAGCCACCAGAGTGTTCTCACATCTATCAATGGTCAGAAAAAAGAGGGAACCTTTTTTTCTGATTGCATGTCCAGATTACACTGCTCCTCAACAAATCTCAAGATGCTACCTGACACTGCACTGAGATCCTTATAATCTCTCTAGTGCTGGGAGCTTTGTTTCTGTTTTAGACTAATTCATTCTCATGTAGACCCAGGAGGCCATGGACTCATGGAGATCCATCTGCCTCTGTATCCTGACTACTGAAATTAAATATTTGTGCCACCACTGCCCAGCTTTTATGGCTGTGCCTTCTTTTTCATTCTGAACTCAGGAAAGCTTTATTAGGTCATAAACAATATATCAACACAGAAGTTGTCACATGAGGATTTAATAATAAAGTCATCATGAGAAAGGAACAAGAAATAACTGAGGTAATTCAACATCCTCCATTACATTAAACTTCCTTTCAAAGTAAAAATATGGATTCTGAAAGAAATACTGAAGAAAAATATTAATTCACAATAAAGAAGAAAGCTGGAAAAACAGAAGATGCTAATCCAAGGTAGTAAAGCTGTCAACCAAAAATGTCTATGTAACCATGGCATTCTGGAATTTGGAAGATAACTCACTAGTACCCCATGAATCTCTAACCCTTCATTCTTTACTCAATATAAAACTCTCAAAATATATGAGTGTTTCATATGAAAACAGGAAACAGAATTTCATTTCACTCCAAAGGAGCTAAAAGCACAATAATTTTTTACGGTGGTATGAGTTGAAAGAAGAGTAAAGTTTGACGGAGAAATTCCAGTTGTTTAGCATGAGACAACTACAGAAAAAGTCTTACAAAGAATGAAAGTGGGAAGTGTATATTTGAAAAGAAAATGAATAGCACTTGCATTTAAAATAAAATCTACAAAGTGGCTAACATCATATTTAGTAGTAGAGTTTAAGGGCTCATGAAGTTTTTCATTCCAACCACTACTTCATAGCTAGCAATGAATATATTATTATTTTTGAATCACACAGGGAAGCTTGTCCCCTGCTGTGAACCCTGCCTAGTTTTATATTCACATTTTCTATTTTGCTGAATTTTTATCCTATTGTTTAACACTATACCCATCAATGAGGTATATTTATAGTCCTAAAATCTTGTGTTGTACAGTGTTAAGTTCCTCTGACTTTTATTATTCTCACAATGCAATAGACATGATTTGAAAATGAGTATGCCAAATGCAGATCAGCTTTACATCCAATGAGCTAATGATCAAAGAAATCCATACTAAAGGATGCATTCAATGCTCTTTTCAGTTAGAGAGTATCTCCCATAGAGCAGGGGGCAATCAACAGTGCTGAGATCCCAATTCTTTTCCAGTTTATATAACTATGAACAGGACTTATTTCTAGACATAAGTTAGATATCCTCCATCTTAAGGATATTACATACTAAAGTAACTACTTGTTAGGAAGTTAAGGAGCAAGAATAAAAACTAAATTGTTATTTATTAAAGGTACTGCATTTTTTCTCATTTAACAATAGATAAAATTTCTGTCCCTATAAGATGATGTAATGCTTAATTTTGTTTGTCACAGTGACAAGCATTAAAGAATTTTTTAGTTTGAAAAGTGGTAAGAGACATTTTTAGATGTGCCTGTGGAAACATTGTTTCCTGCATGATGGATAAGCATCCATGACTCTCAGCATGAGTGATGTACCATCTGTTGAAGGCTGGCACAAAGGTGGTAGTAAAACTCAAGAGAGATGGAAATCTCACTCTTAGATTTGACCCTTCTTGTGGGAGCATGTGTCTGCTGCTGTACCAGATAGACACCTGAGCCCAAGCAGTTCTGTCTTTGTGGAATTTCCCCAGTGGCTCCTCAGTGTCTTCAAGGTCCTCTGCCACATACTGACTGCTGCGTGAGCTAAGGTTTCAGCATTATGGACTTGGTAGCCTCCAATTTCTTGACGCTCAAGGCTGAAAGCACTTTGGAACAGCTCACCTCTTGTCATATTGGTCACTGTAACAGATTTCCCCATGTGATTGTATATTTATTTTATTGGTTCAGTTTCTCTTGAAAATTCTAGTACATATAACACAATAAAAATCAAATTTCACTAAAATTTAAAATTTTTATTAATTTATTTTTATTTTTTGTAGTTAATTATTTTTAGTTCAAATTAGGAACAAGCTTGCTTCAGTTGTCAATTCCTTTTCCCTCCCCTCTCACTAAACTTCTCCTAACTCTCCCCCCAACCCCCACCTGCCACACACCCCATCCACCCTCCACTCCCCAGACAGGGTAGGGCCCTCTCAACGGGGATCCTCAAAGTCCAGCACATCATCCTAGGTAGGGCCTAGGTCCTCCCCCATATGTCCAGGCCAAGAGTGAATCCATTCACATGGGATGGGCTCTCAAAGTCCATTCTTACACAAGGGAAAAATACTAATCCACTACCAGGTGCCCACTAGAGTGCGGAGACCTCCTCATTGACATCCGTGTTCAGGGATCTGATTCAGTCCTGTGCTATCCTCCCAGACAGCAGTATGGGTTCCCTGTACTCCTCCTTGTTCAGGCCTGTTGATTCTGTGGGTTTCACCAGCCTAGTACCGAACCCTTTGATCTTCATTCCTCCCTCTCTGCAACTAGGTTCCAGAGTTCAATTCAGTGTATATCTGCTGATGTTTGTCTCTGCTTCAATCAGGCATTGGATGAGGGCTTTAGGATAGCATGAAAACTAGTCATCAGTCTCATTATAGGGGCAGGAAATTTAGGTTATCCTCTACACCATTGCCTAGATTGTCAGTTCGTGTAATCCATGTAGATCTCTGGAAATATCTCTAGTGCCAGATCTCCCCTCAGACCTATAATGGCTCCTTCTGATATGGTATCTCTCATCCTGCTCTCCTCTATTCTTCACCCAACTCATCATTTCTGGTCCTCCATTTCCTCCTCTCCACTCATCTTCTCCTCCTCTCATTCTGGCAGTGCCTTATCCCCTACCCTCATGCTCCCAATTAGCTCATCAGATCCTGCACCTTCCCATTCTCTGGGGTCCATGCATTTTTTTCTTAGAGTCCTTATTGTTTCCTAGTTTCTTTTGTGAAGAGGAATATAGGCTGGTAATCCTTTGCTCTACATCTAAAATTCATATGTGAGTGAGTACATACCATGTTTGTCTTTTTGTGCCTGGGTTACCTTACTCAGGATGATTTCTTCTAGTTCCATCCATTTGCCTGCGAATTTCAAGATCCCTTTGCTTTTTTCTGCTGAATAGTACTCCATTGTATAAATGTACCACATTTTCTCAATCCATTCTTCAGTTGAGGGACATCTAGGTTCCTTCCAGGTTCTGGCTATTACAAACAATGCTGCTATGAACATGGTTGAACATATGTCCTTGTTGTATGGACATGTATAATTTGTGTATATGCCCACGAGAGGAATTGCTGGATCTTGGGGTAGACTGATTCCCATTTTTCTGAGCAACTGCCACACTGATTTCCAAAGTGGTCTTACAAGTTTCTACTCCACTAGCAATGGAGGATTGTTCCTTTTTCTCCACATGCTCTCCAGCATAGATTGTCATTTGTGTTTTTGATTTTAGCCATTCTGGCTGGTGTAAGATGGTATCTCAGAGTTGTTTTGAGTTACATTTCTCTGATGGCCAAGGATTTTGCGCACTTTCTTAAGTGTCTTTCAGCCATTTCAGATTCCTCTGTTGAGAATTCTCTATTTAGTTTAGCACCACACTTTTTAATTTCATTGTTTGGTGTTTTGGTGGCTAGCTTCTTGAGTTCCTTGTATATTTTGGAAATCAGCCCTATGTCAGATGTGGAGTTGGTGAAGATCTTTTCCCATTCTGCGGGCTGTTCTTTTGTCTTACAGACTGTGTCCGTTGCCTTACAGAAGCTTCTCAGTTTCAGGAGGTCCCATTTGTTAATTTCATATCTCAATGTCTGTGTTACTGGTGTAACGTTCAGGGAGCAGTCTCCTGTGCCAAATTGTTCAAGGGTATCTCCCACTTTCTCTTCTAGAAGATTCAGTGTGGCTGGATTTATGTTGAGATATTTGATCCATTTGCACTTAAATTTTAACTATGTAATAAAATTTATGATTGGCATACCTATATTTCTGAATACTGTAGTGAATTTATTAGAAACTACAGAATGAAAAAAAGTTAGGGGTGCTATGTTAAGGAGTATCTTAAAGTGTGTTAGGATTCCATTCGTGTTCTCTTTTAACATGACCCTCCTTAATCAACTCCACATCCCATAGCACTTGTTGAGATTCACACATTCTAAGGACCATGAAAGAATCCTTCCCAGAATATTTTCCTGTTACTAAATTTGGCTTTATAAAATGAAGAAGAAAAAAAACATTACTAAACTAAAACACAATAAAATGGAACATAAAAGTAAAATTCAGATATTTGTGCTGAAGCCCAAGACTATTACATTTTCAAAGTTTTGAGACTAAGGACTGCTAAGAGCTCAGCTATAAAGTACATAAATATAGCATGCCCTCTATACCTCAGGGAATACCAAAAAGCCAAAACAATCAGAAGAAGCATAAATTATAGAGAAGGGCTACTTAATGCTGTCTTCTGAGAAGATGCTACAACTGCAGTCACTGACTTAGTTGCCTATAGCTGCAGTTGTCTATTCTGCTTCTACACAATACTGGACCTACGAATACCCAGCAATGAATTGAAGAGGGGATTATGTGCTCTAACCTTCTATGGTAGTTTGAATGAAAATGATGCCCACAGACTCATAAAGAGACTTACTCTTTGGAGCTGTAGTAGTTACAGGAGGTATGTCACTGTGGGGTGAGTTTTGAGGTTTTTAGATGCTCAAACCAGGCCCAATGTCACTCTCTTTTTCTGTATACTTTAGATCCAGCTATAGGACTTTCAGCTCCATCTCTAGGACCCTGCCTCACCGCATGCTGCCATGCTTCCTGCCGTGACAATAGTACATTAAACCTCTAAATGGTAAGCCAACACCAATTAAATGTTTTCCTTTATAAGAGTTGCCATGGTCATGGTGTCTCTTCACAGCAATAAATACAAACTGATGAGTCAAGCAGAATTTACTGGGGAGTTATACACTGATAGTCCCATAGGCAGATGGTCCTGTTTCAACTAAATATATTACTAAACAAAACAAAAAGTCATGGAAATATGAAACAGACTTTTAGGCAGAAGCTGGGGTTGACAGAGGTGAATGAGAGATAGAGAAGTGGGAGTAAAAGTTGTCAGAATGCATATATACATGTATTAAATTGCCAAAAAAACTTGAAGAAAAATAAATAAATATATAAATAACAGGCCTTCAAGAGATCACAAAGCAGGGGAATCCAGACTTTAAATTATTATGAATTTAAATAATTATGAGTTATGAAAACACTTCATCTCAGCCCTCACTTTCATTTGTCCTCTCCCTGTCTGCATTTTGCCTGGCTTTGTGCTAAAAGTAAAAGGACATAAGACAGAAAAATGAATCTGAGAGGTGACCTAAACCTACCTCAAGTAGGAAAATGCAAAACCACAAGACCAAAAAGACAGGAATGTTTTAAAAGCATGCATGCTGGGAGGAGCAGTCTTCAAAGCACTTCATTGTGGTGAAACAAGGAGCTGGGGGATAGAGAGCTCTGCATTGGTAGCAATGGCTGAACCTCCCCTGCCCATCTCAAACTTTGTCTGTACATCTCAAAGTGGTTTGTAGACTCCAGGAGAGAGAAACAGAATTATAAAATACAGGACCAAATATGGATTTCTGGCCTGTAGTCATAGGAACTAAAGGAAAGCTTTTGATGGAGTCTACTGAAATCTCATCAGCGCTGCACATCGAATGGCCCTGACCACAGTTTAGTCACCCCCAGTATTAGAGTGTTAACAGATTTGAAAGTATTTATTTTTTCTTGATCTGCTTCTTGTATAAATCCTACACAGAGTGGCTGCAGTGAGAAACTGTGGTGGAGGAAGTTGTTACTGCTAATGGCTCTGAAAGTTGTTAACTTTAATGGATTAGAACTGTGTGTGTATTAAACTTAGTGGTTGCAGGTGACAGGGGAATTAAGTAAAAGACTTCTTAAGATCAGGCTAGAATTTCAAAGTTCAAATCACATTAATACCATTTGATCAAATCTACTGAAAGAACAATCCAAGCGCAAATCCTGTCATTGCCCTTGGCTCCCAGGACTCTATGAAAGGTTGATTCCTCTTATCTATGATTAAATAACTTGAGCTTTGGGTAGCTCTGAAATTCAGAATGATTCTTTCTAATTTATGATACATTATAAACCTTATATTTTCTTCTCAAACATTAGCAATTATATATCATCACTCTTAGGATATAAATATCTTCTTAGAATGTGAAGCTATTGTAAGATTTTACAGACATATGCAATGAGTCATAGAAATCTCATTATAATACTTTATTGAAGAATAAGCATTAAAATCTCATAATTAGTGGGCAAAAGAGATGGCTCAGATGTTCACCCTGCTGTTTGCTCTCCCAGAGAACCTGAGGATGTGTGGATGGCACATAATCACCTATGACTCAGGAGATTAAACATTTTCTACTGGTTTCAAGAAACACTCCCACATATATGGCATATACTTTCAAAGCAACATTGTTTTGAGTTCAAGATGGTAAGTGCCTGATATCCAAGTGGGGGATGCTGGGAGTGAAGAGAAAGACAGTTCCTACTCTGTGTAGAAAAGCTTTGCTGGGTGTTAGCATGCATGAATGGTTTTGACTGTTGGTCTGGAACTTGTATGACTTCTGGAAGATTGTCTTTGCTCTTTTTTTTAGAGCTGTCAAGAGAAGCAGGGATTTTCCAATGGGAAATCTATGGCAAAGGGCTGGCAAGAATATAGTCTCTCTTAGCTGGACTGTCTGATAGATAAAACATCTCTTAGATTACAAACACAACCCCTTTCTTCAGCCCAGGCTTCTGCATTCCCTGCTGAAATGGGCTGAGCACTTATCTGGCCTTGTAAAATGCACTAGGCTTTAGAAGTGTCCAAGCTGGTGGAGGAATGGGGAAGAAAGTAGAAAGGTTGGCTGTGGGGCTGTAGGTAGGTTTCAAAGAAAATAGACAGAGCTGTTAAAAACTTGAGGCCCTTTCATTAGGAAGCAGTAAGGTTGAGTCAGATGTAGATTAGAAGAAAGGACATATGATAGGTAGGATTTTAGTTGGGGGGTGGTAGGGGAAGAAGGGAGGGAGAAGGGAACAGGGATTGTCATGTAATTCAATCTTGGTTGCAATTCAAATATATAAAAAATCAAAAACTAAAAAAAAAAAAAAACTAGAGGCCCTAGGTTGCATAACCAGCTCTGAATTTGTAACAGTCCAGGATTAGGTCCTAGGAAAGTTGCTTCCAGTTACAGCTAAAGACAAAGAAGAATCAGCCTGCTAGAGTAGGGGGCAGAAGACAAGAGTTCCAATGGATCTTAATGCCTGCTTTTGTTTCCACCCCTTTATACCACATGCATCCAACTTTTGTTTCACCTTCCTGTTATGGCATAAACAGGCTGAGGGAGAAGAGCATTCCATGTCTCCACACTCTCTAGGTTCCCTTAAGGCAATGCTTACAGTATATAAACTGGAGGGGGGAAAGGTCAATGGGAATGATTACAGCAGAATTTATTTAAGTAGTGGATTTGACTCGGGCAAAATATGATTAGCAATTCATTAGGGTAACAGGGTATTTTGTTTTTCTGTTTATCTTTTTTTCTTTAAAAAATGTATACTTCATTTTATATACCAACCCCAGCTTCCTCTCCCTCACCTTCTACCACCCCTCTGCTTCCCCCTCTTTTCCAGGCCCCATCTACTCCTCATAGGGGTAAGGCATTCTTTGGGGAGTCAACAAAGTCTGGCCTATCAAGATGAGAGAATACCAAGCCACTCCGCCATGTATCAAGGCTGAACAAGGTATCCCACCATAGGGAATGGGCTCTAAAATGACAGTTCATGCCCCTGAGAAATGTCCTAATGCCACTGTCACCTCCTGCTCAACAGATCAAGTCACACAACTGTCACCCACATACAGAAGATCTAATTCAGTCCCATGTAAGTTCCCAGCTGTAAGTCCATAGTCTGTGAGCTCCCAATAGCTCGGGTCACATGTATTTGTGGTTGTGCCCATCATGCTCTTGAGCCCCATTATTCATATGATCCCTCCACCCTTTCTTCAACTGAACTCCAGGAGCTCAGTCCAGTGTTTGGCTATGGGACGATGTGCCTGCTTACATCGGTTAGTATATGTAGGTTCTATGATGACATTAGGGCTGTCATTAATCTGATTAAAGGGGAAGGTATATTTAGACTCCTTCTCCATTATTGCTAGGAGTCTTAGCTGGTGTCATCATTGTAGATTCCTGAGAATTTCTCTGGCACTATATTTCTCCCTAAACTCATAATGGGTCCTTCTATAAAGATATTTCTTTCCTTGCTCACTCTCTCTGTCCCTTCCTCCAACTGAGTCTTCTTGAACCCTCATGTTCCCATTCCCCCACCAATTCTCTTCTACCCCTCCCCATTAACCTAAGATACCTAAACTGTTTTCTCTTGCTAAGGCCCTCCATGTGTGTTCCTCTTAGGAGTCCTCTTTTTACATAACTTCTCTGGGGTTGTGGATTGCAGCATGGTTATCCTTTGCTTTGCCTCTAATATCCACTTATGAATGAATACATAGCATGCTTGTCCTTTGGAGTCGTGGTTACCTCACTCAGGATGGTTTTTCTAGTTCCATCCATTTGCCTGAAAATTTAAAGATGCTTTTACCACTGAGTAGTACTCCACTGTATAAATGTGCCATATTTTCTTTGTACATTCTTCAGTTGAAGGGCATCTAGGTTGTTTCCAGATTCTTGTTATTATGATTAATGCTGTTATGAGCATAGCTGAGCTAATGTCTTTGTAATATGATTGTGCATCCTTTGTGTATATGCCCAAGTGTGGTGTTGCTGGGTCTTGTGGTAGATGGATTCTCAATTTTCTGAGAAACTGCAATACTGACTTCTAAATTGGCTGTACAAGTTTGCACTACCACCAGTGGTTGAGGAGCGTTCTCCTAACTCAGCATCCTTTCCAGCATAAGCTATTATTGATGTTTTTTTTTTCTCTTAGCCATTCAGACTGATGTAAGATGGTATATCAAAGTTGTTTTGAGTTGTATTTCCCTGATGACTAAAGATGTTGAACAGTTCTTTAAATGTATTTTGACCATTTGAGTTTCTTCTGGTAACAGGGTTTAAAGAGCCATATCAATGAGAACAAATAATCTCAACAGTCCCTTCCCATTTCATTGTTGCTGAAGAGGAAGCACAGTATACAAATACCCAGGGTAATTGTGGTGGTTTGAATAAAAATGGACCCATAAACCTATAAGGACTAGTAGTATTAACAGTCGTGTCCTTGTTAGGGTAGGTATAGCCTCTTTGGAGTAAGCATGGCCTTGTTGGAGGATGCATGCCCACTAGGAGGAAGGATTTGATATCTCAGATGCTCAAGCTACCCAGTGTAGCACTCTCTTCCTATTGCTGTGGATCCAGATGTAGTATTCTTAGCCACCTTTCCACCATCATGTCTGCATGCATGGCACTGTGCTTCCTGCAATGGCAATACTGGACTAAACCTGTGAACTGTAAGTCAATCCCAATTAAATGTTTTTTTATATAAGAGTTTCCATGGTCATGGTGTCTCTTCAAACCAATAAAAACCCTAAGACAGAAGTTGGTACTGTACTAGGGATTGTGGTATTGTCATGATAGGCCTGACCATACTTTTGTTTGGAATAATGTGGACTTTGACACTTTGGATTAAAAAGGAGGTTGAACATTTTAATGGGGCTTAATTGGCCATACTAGAAGAAGCATGGAAGACAGTGGTGCTGAGGGTGATTTGAACTGTGGCTCAAGAGGCTTTAGAGGAGAAAAATTTAATGTGTGGCCTAGAAACCATTCTTATGATACTTTGATGAAGAATGTGGCTGCTTTTTGTCCTTTTCCAGAATACCTGCCTGAGTCTAAATTAAAGAGTTTTGGATTGCATTGACAGAGGCAATTTCAAAAGAGCTTAGTATTGATTCTTTATTGTGGCTATTAGTGTTTGCTCTTAAGAAGATATATAATGAAAAGGAAAAAGCTAAACAAGGAAAAATACAAAATATAGAGTTCAAGGAGAAAAGGGACACCAGGAAATGAAATGAATCTAAATCCTGTGTTCAAATGAACATATTAAAGAATAGCCTGATATGAAATAGAATAAAAGGTCTTCAGGGCAAGAACCCACCTAGCTAAGCTTCAAACTTGTGATAAGGAATTTTAAAGAAAAGCTGGGTATGGTAGTCGATGACTTTTATACAAAACTCTGGTGACAGAGGCAGACAGATCTCTAAATTGGAGGCCAAGCTGCTCTACAGATCAAGTTTTGGGATAGCCAAGCTTAGGCAGTGAAGAAAATCCTCAAGTACAGAAAGCTGTTAAAATGTAATTGAATTACATGTTCCAGCCCCAACAAGCAGCAAACTTGGGAACTTCCACAATGTGGTTATGTCTTTAGAGTCATGGATAGAAGAAAGGAATGATGGAATCTTCTGCCCACACCAGCATGGATGACAGTTCATAAAAACTAGAAACCTAGAGCATAGAGGAGAGCCTATATTTAGCTCTACACCTGGACAATGTGCTTTTCAAGTGACCATTGTTTACACTTACTCCAGGCAACTCAGCTGATTTCTGTTAGTTGTTGTTGTTTTTGTTTCTTTGCTTGCTTGCTTGCTTATTTTGTTCTGTTTTATTTTGTTCTTTTTTTTTCCCCAGGCAGCAAGTGTGGTCTCAGAGTGTTTTTGCAATGTTACTTTTCTGAAAGAGGATCCTCAGCTTTTTATTGCTTAGTCTGGTAGGGATGAGGAGAGGGCTAGTGAATCTGGTTACTTTTCAGGACTTTCTAAAGCTATGTTAAGATATTTACCTCCATGCTTTAAGAGCTTCTCTGAAGGAGGAATGTTCCAAGCTCAAAGGAAACTGATACCACAGAGAGATTAAGTGTGTCTTACAGGTGCCCAACATTTGTGTCTCCAACTGTTCAGTCCTGATGGTCCTTGGGATTTTCATGCCCTTTCCTACCAATTATGGATGTTTATGGTACTCCCTCAATGAAGATCTGTGTGACTGCTTTCTATGTTACAGGTACTATTTGTTACAATAGTTATTGTAACAAATATTGTTATTTGAGCCCTTTGCCTCATGCTTGTACAGTCCTGTACAATAGACACAAAAAAACCCTTTTCTCTAGAACAATTAATAGATTAGTTGATAAATACAGTGGTCTAAATGCGGGCCCAGAATGTGTCTGAAACCATGTTCACAAAGTCTTAAGAACCCATGAGATTCAGGTAACCTGTTTCAGTCAGATGGCATTAGACATGGGGCCAAATCAAAGGAGTGAAGCATTACAATCAGGAGTTGTGTCCCTAAAAGAGCTCTAACACACTCATCTCAGGACTAGGCTGGAATATAATGGGAACAACTAACACACCTTTAAGAGAGGATTAACCCTGCCTTTCAATTATAGCTGATAATCGGCTGATAAGCCTGGTTTGGGAAGTGTCAGTGGGAAGCTTCAGCATTCCTGAAAGATTCTATCAGGACTGCTCCTACAGTATTTCAAATTAAGAATCTGTGTTTCTTGGCCAAATGGTCATGAAAAGTTATCTATGATTAACAGACCAGCACTACTGAAGTCAAAGCTTTGCTTTATAGGACAATTGATGATGAATAGCAGTGACTGAAAAATGAGCTGTGATATAAGAGCTCATCAATCAATGATATAAAATCTTCTGGGAACTATTTCCTGAGAATCAACATACAAAGAATGTGGTCCAGAAGGGGTCAGGGCTACGACTCAAGCTGCCTGCCAAACTCATTAATGTTTTAAGTATCTCTTATATGGTAAAGGTTTTGAAGGCATGGAAGCTACAGGAAATGTTAGGACTGGAAGATGACCATCATAAACAATGCTTGGTGTGGAGTAGAGCCATCAAGAAAATACAAGACAAATTGGTGTGCTGTGGATGGCAAAGCCCTAGATGTGAAGCTACCAAAGCCCTTTGGAGCCCAGAATATGAAGGTTGAATTCCAGACATTGAACATTGAGATTCATTTTTGGACTGGGACTTGGGTTTCCTTTAATCTGATTGTAATAGTTTCCTGGTCCTTCCTTTCTAGAAACAGAAAGCATGTGATTCTAATTATTTCTCTGGAATTTCTGTAAGTTAATGTCTTTTGTAGAATTTCAGAATTGGTAGGAGAATGGGCCTCAGAATGAGATAGACACCAATTTTCCATTTACTCAAACACCAGTATTTATTTCCCATTTCAGCACATCTTTTTTCTTGTTATCAGAGCAGCAATTTCCAACCTGTGTCATGACCCTTTTGGAGGAAGCATTTCAGATATTTACTTCATGATTCATAAGAATAGCAAAATTACAGTTAAGAATTAACAATGATTTACTGTCACTGCTGTGGGCCACCACAACATGAAGAACTATACTAAAGAGTGACAGCATTCAGCAGGTGAAGAACCACTGTTGCTGAGCAAAGCAGGATCCTCTGCTTTGATAGATTCTCATCAGGACAATTAAATATAATATCCCCTTCTCAAGATCTAAAAACTTACTTGTAGTTATAAAGTCCTTTTCTCCATGAGAGTGCCATAGTCACAGATTCCATGGATGTATCTGAGGAAACTGTGAAGAAACATTGAACCCTAAATATCTAGAAACAATCGGTACTACAATTATATAATAATGCAGAAATATATAGGTGACACCAAAACTCCATTTGCAGTTTTCCCACATGGCTAATTCCACTGTGATTACTATTATTGGTTGCCAAATAGACACCTGAAAGAATAAAATAAAAGTAAAGATGCTATGAGGGGTTTTCTTGACCAGATTATTTGGAGCCAGGAGATCTACCTTAAGCCTATGTTGCATATTCTAAAATCCCATTGAAACACGGAGCTTTTTGAGGCACCTGTTACATGTTGTCCATGAACTCAAAGATTTATTATCAAAATGCAAATACAGCATGCATGGTTTTGCACAGTAATGTTTGTTAGAATGGGTCAAAATAGATTCTTTTTTTAAAGAATGCTCATAACCAGAATATGAGCACACATATTCTGAACTTCTGGATCTGCTTAGTCAACATAGGAGACTCAAGGAAAACATTTGGACCAACACTATAAAAACAAGTAAAGCTCAATGTAAATATCTAATGAATTCTTTTAGGTTTCACATGTGTATGTTTTTGTGACTAAATGTATATTTTATGATATACAAATATGATATAATATGATATTTAATATTCTGGGTCTGAATTATTTTGCTTACTATCATACTTTCCAATTGCATACATTTTCCAGCAAAAAATTAATCTCCTTTTTCTTCATAGTTGAACAAAACTGCATTATATGTCAAATTTTCTCTATTTATTCATATGTTCATGAAACCTAGGTTTATTTTGTAACCTAGTTATTGTGAGTATTGCTACAAAAATTTTGGTGATACAAGTATCCTTGTGGTATGTCAATTTAAATTCTTCTTTTTCCATATTCAGAGGTGCTGTATCTCAATCATTTGATTGCCTATGATTTTACTTTCAGTCTTCAGGGGAAATTTCATGATTTATACAATTCTGATAAGCATATAAGAGGGTCCCTTTCCTCTGTATTCACCAGCATGTGTTGGTTGCTCTGTGGAAGTCACTTTTGACTAGACTGTCAGAATCTCTATGTAGTTTTAATTTGCATTTCTCAGATGGTTAAGGATACTGAAGACTTTTCCTGTGTATTGGTCATTTTTAATTCAACTTTTTATTGAAAATTGATTTTTTCTCATATAATATATTATGATTATGATTTCCCTTCCTCTACTCCTTCCAAGCCCTCCCCAACACCTCTCTAATACAGATTTACTCCATTTCTGTCTCATTAGAAAACAAAAAGGCGTCTAATGTGTAATAATAAACTAAGTTACAAGAAAACAAAAACTATCTCATGGCCATTGAATAAGAATACCCAACAGAAGTAAAGGAGCCCAAGAGAAGACATAAGAATCAGAGACCTCCCTATTCACACACTCATTAATCCCATAAAAACACTAAATTGGAAGCATAATATATATGCAGAGGGCCTGATGAGACATGTGCAGGCCCCATGCTTACTACTTCAGGCTCTGTGAGTTCATATGAGTTTTGATCATTTTGATTTAGAGTATTTTTTTATCTGTTGCCTTGGTGTCCTGTATGACTGGCTGTTACACTCTTTCTCCCTCCCCTTTCATGGGGTTTCATGAGTCCTGAGCTGGGCAGGGGGAACCAGACCCCCCCCTCCCGTGTGCCAAGACACTGAGGTCTGACTGAATATTTGATTAGATAATTTATAGGCAAAGCTGTTGAGCTTTTATATTTAGCCTTTTGGGAATACACCCAGGAGTGCTATAGCTGGGTCTTGAAGTAGGTGGAGTTTCAATTGTCTGAGAAACACCCACATTGATTTCCATAGTGGCTGTAGAAGTTTGCACTCTGATCAACAATGGAGGAATACTTGCCTTGCTCCACATCCTTTCTAGCATAAACTCTCACTTTTGGTTTTGTTCTTAGCCATTCTTACAAGTGTAAGATAGAATCTCGGAGACATTTTGATTTGTATTTCTGTGATCATTAAGGATACTGAATACTTTTAAATGTTTAGCAGTCATTTAAGATTCCTCTTTGAGAATTCTGTTTAGAACTGTACCACATTTTTAATTGGATTATTTTGTTTGTTAATATGTAGTTTCTTGACTTCTTTATATATTTTGAAGTCCACCCTCTGAAAGATGTGGAGTTAGTGAAGAACTTTTCCTATTCTTTGATTGCAGTTTTTTTTTCCCATTTGTTTAGATGGCATCTCTTTGCTTACAGAAGCTTCTCATTTTCATTACCTCCCATCTATTAATTGTTGATCTTAGCACCTGTGCTATTAAACATTATATGTATTCATTCATTTGGGAAATCAGCCACAAAGATTTGGATAACCATGCTATAATCCACAGACCCAAAGAAGCTATGTAACCAAGGAGACTCAAATCAGGACACATGAGTCTGACTGTGAAGGGGAAATAGAATAGAGATCATAGGCAGATGATGGGAAGGGTCAGGAACTGTGGGTGTTCATAGAAACAATAGAAATCAAGGGGAAGGAGAATGGAGAGAAAGAGAGGGAGGGGGAGAGAGAGGGAGGGAGAGAGAGAGATAAACGGGAAAGACACTAGAATCAGGAGCTAGAAACCTAGTGCAAGGGAAATTCCCTGGAATCTATGGTGACCCCACTGGTAGCAATGGGATATACAGAGCCTGAACTGGCTATCTCCAGTAACCAGGCAAGATTTCTAGTTGTAGGATTTGGATCCCAACCCAGCTACCTAAACACTGACAATTTATGGTTTTGCTTCGTCCTTGGGATCATCAGCTACCGAAAACATTGAGGGCAGGTGTGAGTTGAATAGTCTAGGTATGAAGTCTTTTTGAGTCAACAACAGAGACAGCTGTCTGGGGAGACAGGTTAAGTTTTATAGCCCTGCTTTATTCCACAACGAAAAGGGAATATAAAAGCTTGGGATTAGTACCTGGGGCATGAACTAATTTGAATTATTATGAGGCTTTGCATGTGGTAGTAGGGTCCTGTAGAAAAGCTTCTAAGTCTTAGTTATCATATGTGCATCAGGGGAAAACTTCTAGCAGGAAACTGTGCCAAGTGTCACGCTAAAGAGAAATGTGGCATCCAGACTTAGAGACAGATTCCAGAGAAGTTCAGCCCTCTGGGCCCAGACACATTCTCTGCATAAGAGGAAATAGAGAGCAGGAAGTCTCATGGGAAGTTTGGAGGAACTGCCCATGTTTCCAAGCTTTGGAGAAAACTGCCAGGCCATGATATACTGCAACCTCTGAGCAGAAGGCTTTCCAGCACAATTTTCCCTGTCCACAATACATGCTGGTGTAAAGGTGGTGCCAAAATTACTGGAGTGGCCAACCAACAGCTGGTCTAGATTGAGACCCTTATCACAAAAGGGAGCCCACCCCTAACACTGCCTGGAGGGCCAGGAGCCAGAGGAAGGATAACCTAGAGACCTGAGATAGAATCAAATATGACAAGCAAAGAAAAATAAATAAAAATACATAAAATAAGACAATTAAATTATTCCTAATGATATTCTGTTATATTCATAGATCACTGCCTACAACATTTGTCCTCAGAGATGCCCCACCCAGCAACTAATGGAAACAGATGCAGAGATCCACTGCAAAATAGTAGGCAGACCTGGAAGAATCCTGTGGAAGATGGGCAGGAAGGATTATTGCAGCCCAAGGGGCCAAGGACACCACAGGAAAATCTACAGGACAAACTAATCTGGGCACATAGGGGCTCATGGAGACTTAACCAACAACCTAAGAGCTTGCATCATGGGGACTGACCTAGTCCCTCTGCACATGTTACAGTTGTCTAGTTTAATTTTCTTGTGTAGTCTCTAACAGTGGTGACAGAAGCTGTCTCTAACTCTGTTTCCTGGTTCTGGGACACTCCTACTGTATTGCCTCATACAGCCTTAATAGGAAAGAAGATGCTTAATCTTACTATAACTTAATAAGTACTGTTTGACTGATGTACATGGGAGACCTGCTCTTTTCTGGAGAGAAAGGAGGAGGAGTAGATAGGGGAGTGGACAAGAGGGGTGGTTGGGGCGAGGCACTAGGAGGAGAGGAGGGAGGAGGGAAAATGTTTCTGGGTTGGGTAAAATTAAATAATTTAAGACTTTTAAAAACTGTCAGAATTATGAAGCCATATATGTGTGAATATAGTTCTAAGTTCTTTATTCTATTCCATGAATCAAGATGGGTCTGGAACATGATTTTGCTACTATGAATCTGTAATATAATTCAAAAACAAAGTATTGCAGCCTCTTCAACATTATCCTATGTGTTCAGTATTTCTCCTGCTGTATGAGGGTCTTTTGCATTTCCATAAGAACTAGGGAGTTAATTTATCTATTCTTATTCTACTCCTTCTCATAGAAGTCTAAGTCTTAGAGAGAGAAAAGCCTCCTCAACTAAGGAATCTCCATCCCCTCTCATGATAAACGAGCAGGACCTGAGCTAACTCTTCCATTCTGGAAAGGCCACTGGTTTTGTAGAATATTATTTTAAGGTGGGTTTCATTTGTTTACTGATGTAAAGATGTGTTACTTTTGTTTATGCTGCATTTGTTTAACTCTGTGAAGTTGTGACTCTTTGGCTATAAAACATACCTGAGGGCCTAATAAAGAACTTTACAGTCAATAGCAAGGCAGGAGAAAGCATAGGCAGGGCTGCCAGGAAGAGAGAATAATTAGGAGGAGCAAGAGAAAAGAAAGGAGCAAGTAAATAAGGAGAGGAGGACATGAGGGGTGAGCTACTCAGACACACAGCAAGTCAGGGAGAAAGAAGTAAAGAAAGTTATACAGAAATAGAGAAAGATAAAAGCCTAGACAGAAAAGACAGATGGCATAATTTAAGAAAAGCAAAGCTAGTTAGAAAAAAAGCAAGCTAAATCCAGACATTAATAAGAAAGAACAAGACTCCATTTGTGATTTATTAGGGATCTGGGTGGCTGGCTCAAAAAAAAAAAAAAAAAGAGTAAAAAAACAAGAATTCCAATGTGGGGCTAGAGTAAAAGAAAATCCAACAACATCCATGTGTCCATCCAGTTACCAATTATCCTAAAAAAAACCCACAAAAATCTCCTGTCCTCATGTGTACTCCCATCTTCTGTAAAACCCTGCCTTCCCTGTCTTCATATCCCATGGCCTTCATTCCCACAGGAAGTTTGCTTGTCCCATCAGCAATAAATGTGCTATATTTTCTGTTGAGGTTTTCAATTCTCTCTCATTTTCACATTGCCTGGATAAATCCTGATCTAACATTTGGTGTGGAAAATTGAGAAGGTTTTAAGGGATCCCACACACTAACCCTCAACTCTATGTGACCTTTCTTCTCTTTCCTGACCTGCTCCCTTCCTTTATCTGACACCATCACATCAAGAGAAAGGTGAGTCTCCAAGCTTATAAAAGGACTTAACAGCTGCCAATAATGACCTCAAACCTCTAGGTTTTTTTGTCTGCATTTGTCACCTTTAAGTGGTGTAAGTTCTGTTCTGAGGTTTTACTGGTGTGCCCCATAAATTCAGTTTGTGTCTTTCTTATTATTATTTCTTCCTTCTCCCTCTCTCACTATCTATCAACCTCTATAACAGAGAGGCACTTCCTTTTTGTCTACCACACCACACCCACCACAAACTCACTGGGAATGTCAGGCCCGGCCAGGTTTAGAGGGTCCCCAAATCTAGGCTTTTTCTAGAACACCAGCAATTCCTTGGCTTTTACTGCAATATTTCCAGAAGTAGGAGACGCCCTCTCCTAAATCAAGCTCATTTCTCTAACCCCTCAGGAATGACTGTAGTCTTCCTCTGCCCTGACTTCCAAGATAAGCACCAAATTGTTTGTTCCAAAGGGCACCCCATTTATATGCCTAAATTACAACATCAAAACTTTAGGTATCCCAGACCTCTTATCTACTATGCTTAAGGCAATAGGCAAACCTGATCAGAATTTAGAACTTTTGATTTACAAATTCTCATCAAACTGGAAAACTTCATCAATTGAAACAGAAAATGGTCTAAGATCAATTTTGGTTAAGCTTTCTTTGACTTTTGGGCATGCTGGTCCCTCTGTCAAACCTGCAGGATATCACAATTTACTCTTTCAAGACTCCCCTCCAAATCCTAATCCTATTATGCCATAACTTCCTCCTTCTACCTTCTCTGACATCTATTCTACCAATAAACTACTCAGTTTCCTTACCAATACTTCCAACACAAATCATCTTCACCATGGTAGGGAAGCAGGCCAGATTCCTGTAGTCTGTACTACTTTCCTAAATATCCATTGTGGCTGGTTTTAATAAGAATATACCCCATATTGTGTCATTTGATTGCATAGTCCCTTGCTTGGAAAGGCTTAAACTGTATGGCCTCACTAGAAGTATGTCACTGGGACAACCTTGGAGTTTTCAACAGCATCTCTCATTTTCAGTGCCCTATTTCTGCTTCTTGTTTCAATGGCCATGCTTTCCAATCAGGACAGTTATGCAATGTTATCTCTCAGCAACTGTAAATAAAAATGAGCACGTCCTTCTATAAGTTGGCTTGAATATGGTGTTCTGTTACTATAATACTGACTAACAGATGCAGTAGCCTATTGCCTATTGATCAAGGATATCTTCAAAATGTGTTTGTGGCATTGTTATACAGATGTTCTAAAAGGATTATTCCAGTATCACCCTCCATTGCAGGTACAGTTTCACTTTAACCCATCAATCATGTGATTTCTCTGTAAAATTATCTGTTATCTATTACTCAAAGTACAGTTCAATTTTTCTGAGTCTCTCTCCATATCTTAAGCTATGATTATGTTCCTTTTGGATTTACTTACAAACACTTGCAGAACACTACCCTATTGCTGCTGAACTTTCTAGAATTGACTATAGACTTTCTCCTCTTCTGCTTTCCAAACTTTTTTTTCTTTCTTTGCTGCTGAAGTTAGCATTTTTTCCTCTTGTATTTACCTCAAAGGGCAGCTGTTATCCAAAGATTCCTGTTTGTAACTGCGAGATTCTAGCTGTGTGTACATGCCGTCACCCTCTTCCTTTCTCTGGCTAGTTGACACAGATATACTAAGAAGAGGAAACCTCAAAGGATAGAATGCTTGATTAAATCAGGCTGTGATTGTTGTGGGAGAAGCAAGTTCATTGTTAGCGGTGTTACCACTGGACTGGTGGTTCTATAAGACTGCAAGCTGAGCAAACCAGTAAGCCATACCCCTCTATGGCCTCTGCGTCAGCTTCAGCCTTCAGGTGATTGCTGCATTCTTGCACAATGAAAGGGAGAAGTCACCTTTTCAGCATCTTTTATGAGGCATCAATAACGAGATCTTAACACATTTATGAGTTCATAAGAGAACAGCTCCCCTGACTTAATCTTTTCCCAGAAGTTCTCATTTCTTAACACTGTTATCTTAGATACTGTGTTCTAACATATGAATTTCAGTATCTACCACCATTCAAACCATAACAAGTATCCAGTTGTAGCAGACCCTGGCTATATATTGAAAAGTATATGTCATATATTTCAGATTTAGCTTCATGATAGTACATTCAGACAAAAACAAGGGGCAGGTAGAAAAAATAAACTGCATATATTGAAGCTGTTTGAACTTCAAAGTTTTAAGTTTTAAATTGAAGTTTTAAATATACTACCAAAGGAGAGAATAACAAACCTTAATCCCTGATAACTATGTGTTTTGAAGAGTTTAGGAAAAGTTGAAATGATGACCGTAATTGGAAACTTATTTAGCAATAAGAAATGTGTAGCCAAATATAATGGCCCTTATAAGAACTGCTGTAGAAATATAATACACTTACATTTTAAAGTTGAAAATTATTTCAAACTATCACCAATACCATGGCCAAATGAGACCTTGTGGTATATGGACAGAAGAGGATAAATCTGTTTCAAAGTGATTGCTTCAAAATAAGCTGTCTCCTTGAGGATCTGAATCTCATGCAGCTTTAGTGACATTAGTTCATACTGTCCTATTTTTATTTTAGTGTACAGAAATTCAATGTATATGTATAATGTGTATAATATGAACATTCACCTTCCATATTTTATCCCTTTAGCCTTTTATTCATTTTTTATTACTTAAGACAGTTTCATTCATATTTCTACATTCATATACAAATGATTAATATACATCTATGATTTTATGTATCTATGTATAAAGGGAACAATAAAGAACTGTCTAGAAGAATGGGGAAATATTTTTGACTGTGTATCTAGCTAATTAATATGTAAAATATAAAAAGAAATACAAAAGATAAATGAAAAGCCATCAAATATCAAAAATGTAATGCTTACTAAGTCTGAAAATATGAAGTATATATATATATATAATATATATATATATATATATATATATACAGTAAACACAAAAATACAATCTTCAGCTACCAGAAATTTTTTTTACCAGAAAAATATAAATTAAGACTCATTGACAGAGATTCTATCTAATCTCAGTGAGAAAAGGCTATCACTAATAAGGTAAGTTCTAGAGAAGAGGAGATAATAGTTTTATTTATGATGGATTATGATTTCAGAAAGCTCAATAATGATGTTTTATGAAGGGTAGGATAAAGGTACAATGAGGGAAAACAAAGAACATGGAAAGTTTTATGTTGTTATAAATAGAAAATAGGTTTTATGAGATTGGAACAACCTGGCCTAAGTACAGAGTAGAGCCTAGGTAGTCATTGTTTGAAGGTTTCATTATGTCCCTGTTGGAAAAGAAATAGAGACACAAGACCATCTAGTCTACCATATGCTGATTTGCTCCTCTCAACTCCTCATGATGATTTATTGTTGATGATTTTGACACATAAACTTATAGAGAGTTTGGGGGAAAAGTAGTTTTAATATACATCTTATATAATTTGAATGGAATGGTACTAAACAAGAAGAATAAATTTTTAAAAAACACTTGAAAACTCCAGCAAGTTAGTTTATTTCACTAGTAACTGAAATGAAACTAATTGGATAAAAAATTATTTTAATTTCTCAATATTTCTTCATTGCCTGTAGCTGTGTATGGTTGAAGCTTCATGGGATTCCCTCCCTCTCCCTGCATATTAGCATGTCTGTTGGTATTGTCCTTGTTCAGTTCATGTTGGTGAGACTTTATGATCAGTCCTCAAGATACATACACAAAGCATTATAACAACTGAGCAAGTTGTAGTTACTTATTCATGAATATATTTCTATTATGAATATAACAATTAATGAAAAGAGGCCATGAATTTGAAAAAGAGCCATGAGGATTATGTGGGAGGGTTTGGAATGAGTAAAGGACGTAAATACATTATAATCCTTTAAGTAAAAGTAATAAAAATTTTTAAAATAATTTTATGATTATAAAGTGTCAACATTAATTTGGTGTTCACACAGAGTACTTTATGAAATTGTGAAGTACAAAATTTTAATTTTACTTACAATATAATGTAACAGGGCCTCAGGCCTTAGCACAACTGACTCTATCATGGAAAACACTATTTAGGCCATTGAACCCAGCATGCAAACAGCACAACCTACCAAAATGAAAATAAAGTCCTAATTCATCAAAGTCCTCAGTTCTGAGAAAGTTTCTAAATATACTAACTTTGCTTTTTTGGATACTGTAGTCCTGCTATGGCTAATTGTTCTTGTTAACTGGAGTTTTTCAGACCAGGACATGATTATTTTCCTAAAATCTAACCTGGTAAAGACTTAGTGCTATATTGGAATACAGAACATGCAGTGTAGCCACTAGTCAGCTAATAAAGATATTCTATTGGCTCAAATCCTTATCTGAGTAGACTTCTCTAGTGGACACCCCACAACATTTCTGGAGGTCCCACTGAGGTCTCCAAAGAATAGACCTTCAGACTGTGGGGATCAGATCCCCTCAGAGAAGAGAAATGTAGTAGTCAAGGGGCTCCTAATAGATGATCAATCTAAAGATGTTCCAGAGGGCTAGTGCGTCCTTTGATTAATTACTGCCTAATGCTTTAGAAGAGTCTAACACCTCCATCCCAAAAAGAAACCAACTTGAAAGTTAGTGAGTCTCTCATCTCCAGAAAAAAAAAATCTGGTTAAGGTGTCTATTTTTTAAGGACCAAAGGAGAGACCACATGCCAGTGTCCATACAAAATCTATATGAGATGTCACAAACTCTCCTGGACTATTCAAGGGTATGAATGTTCAGTAACTCCCCTAGTTGCCTTAGTGTGTATCTGTCTTCATGTCTCTATCAGTTTTGTTGAATGAGGAAACACATCAAAACTGCTCTTACTGTGGAGATCCCCAGTGAAAATGTTAGCAGGGTCCTCTGCCCAAGTGGGGTTTATGTAGAGGAGAATGAATATGATGTCTGTTTCTCTCACCAAAAACAAACAAACAAACAAACAAAAACAAAATTCAAACTGTCTGTGCAACAGATTGACCCTCTTTGGGAGTTGGATGTTTCATACCTTCTGGAAAGTAAAACCGTAGCCACCCTGAATAGTTTCTTTTCATAGATGATTGGCTTTCTCTGGTACAAGAAACCCATACCTGACTTTCTACTCCAATTAAGACCTGTGCCCTCCTTTTGGAGACCTGGACCCTTTTGACTCTGCCTTATCACCTAGCAGAAACAGAAACCTCTGCCTGTTCTCTCAGTCCCACCAGAGGAAATTGACCACAACCCCATCCTGGTCATGGGCTTCTTTGTTCAGTTGACTCCAACTTCAGGCTCAATCCTGTTTCCTATGAGGAAATGGGAAGAGGCCTCATCTAGGGCCCCTATATCTAAGCACAATGCTCCCTGGGAGGGAGAAATCATTCTCAGACCTAAGGCCCCATCTGCTCCCTCCACAGTCTGGTCTTAGAAGCCTTTTATAGGAAGGAAGGGGAAATAGGCCCATGAGCCATGCACTGATGTGTGTGTGTGTGTGTGTGGGAGACCTACTCCTTTCTCTTTCATTGTTTATTTCTTCTATTTAACCAATGATCTGTATAATTGGAAAATTCAAAACTTAACTTTCTCCAAAAAAATTATAGCAGGTTGGGGGAGGTGATGGGAATGGGGGTGGATCATGGATGGGAGGTGTGGCAATAAAAGAATGGATGTCTGCTTCCATTCAACACTGACCAAGTAAGACTTTAAACAATTTTTACCTGGGCAGTGGTGGCACAAGCCTTTAATGCCAAAACTCTGGAGGCAGAGGTAGGCGGATCTCTGTGAGTTTGAGACTAGCCTAGTCTACAAGAGCCAGTACCAAGACAGCCTCCAAAGCCACAGAGAAACCCTGTGTAGAACCAACCCCCCCCAAAAAGACGTTAAACAATTTTTGCCAGGGCACTCTCAAAAAATTAAAGACAACTGGTAAAAATCATTGTTTTTGGTATGTAGTCAGACCTAGAAAAAAATAATCATCAAAAGTAAAGGGTTTTCAGTTTTTGTATATTGAACCATCCTTGCATCCCTGGGATGAAACTTACTTGATCATGGTGGATGATTTTTCTGATATGTTCTTGGATTCAGTTCGCAAATATTTTATTGAGTATTTTAGCATCGATGTTCATAAGCGATATCGGTCTGTAGTTAATCCATTAATGTAATCCACCATATAAACAAACTGAAAAAGAAAAACCACATGATCATCTCACTAGACTCTGAAAAAGCCTTTGACAAAATCCAACATCCCTTCATGATGAAGATCTTGGAGAGAACAGGAATAACAGGAACATATCTAAACATGATAAACGCAATATACACCAAACCAATAGCCAACATCAAACTAAATGGAGAGAAACTCAAAGCATTTCCTCTATAACTAGGAACAACACAAGGCTGTCCACTGTCTCCTTATCTCTTCAATATTGCACTTGAAGTTCTGGCTATAGCAGTAAGACAAGAAAAGGGGATCAAAGGGATACAAATTGGAAGGGATGAAGGCAAACTTTCACTATTTGCAGACGACATGAGAGTCTACATTAGTGACCCGAAAAACTCTACCAGGAAACTCCTATGGCTGATAAACACATTCAGCAAGGTAGCAGGATGAAAAATTAACTCAAAAAATCAGTAGCCCTACTATATACAGGTGATAAATCCAATGAGGAAGAAATCAGGGAAACATCACTCTTCACAATATCCACAAGCAACATAAAATATCTTGGGGTAACTCTAACCACAAAAGTGAAAGACCTGTACAATAAGAACTTTGAGACTTTAAAGAAAGAAAGTAAAGAAGATACCAGAAAATGGAAAGATCTCCCATGCTCTTGGCTAGGTAGAATTAACATTGTAAAAATGGCAACCTACCAAATCTACAGATTCAATGCAATCCCCATCAAAATCCCAACACAGTTTTTCACAGACATTGAAAGAACAATACTCAACTTTATATGGAAAAGTAAAAAACCCAGGATAGCCAAAACAACTCTTTACAGTAAAGGATCTTCTGGAGGCAACACCATCCCCGACTTCAAGCTCTACTATAGAGCCATAGTTCTGAAAACAGCTTGGTATTGGCACAAAAATAGACAGATAGACCAATGGAATCCAATTGAAAACACTGATATTGGCACACACACCTATGAATACCTTATTTTTGAAAAAGGTGCTAAATCTATTCAATGGAAAAAATAGCATCTTCAACAAATGGTGCTGGTTCAATTGGATTTGAACATGCAGAAAATTGCAGATAGATCCATACCTGTCACCATGCACAAAACTTAAGTGCAAATGGATCAAAGATCTCAGCATAAATCCAGCCACACTGAATCTTCTAGAAGAGAAAGTGGGAATTACCCTTCAACAAATTGGCACAGGAGACTGCTTCCTGAACATTACACCAGTAGCACAGACATTGAGGACTGCAATTAATGAATGGGACCTCCTGAAACTGAGAAGCTTCTGCAAGGCAAAGGAAACAGTCAGTAGGACAAAACAACCAACCAAAGAATGGGAAAAGATCTTCACTGATCCCACATCTGACAGAGGACTGATTTCCAAAGTATATAAGGAGCTCAAGAAGCTAGCCAACAAAACACCAAACAATGAAATTAAAAAGTGGGGTGCAAAACTAAATAGAAAATTCTCAACAGAGGAATCTGAAATGGCTGAAAGACATTTAAGAAAGTGCTCAAAATCATTGGCCATCAGAGAAATGCAACTCAAAACAACTCTGAGATACCACCTCACACTTGTCATAATGGATAAAATAAAAAATACCAATGACAATCTATGCTGGAGAGGATGTGTAGAAAAAGGAACACTCCTCCATTGCTGGTGGGAATGCAAACTTGTAAGACCACTCTGGAAATCAGTATGGCAGTTGCTCAGAAAAATGGAAATCAGTCTACCTCAAGATCCAGCCATTTCTCTCTTGGGTATATACCCAAATAGTGCATGTTCATACAACAAGAACATATGTTCAACCATGTTCATAGCAGCATTGTTTGTAATAGCCAGAACCTGGAACTATCCTAGATGCCCCTCAACTGAAGATTGGATTGAGAAAATATGGTATATTTATACAATGGAGTACTACTCAGCAGAAAAAAGCAATGGAATCTTGAAATTCGCAGGCAAATGGATGGAACTAGAAGAAACCATCCTGAGTGAGGTAACCCAGTCACAAAAAGACAAACATGGTATATACTCACTCATATATGAATTTTAGACATAGAGCAAAGGATTACCAGCCAATAATCCTCTTCACCAAAGAAACTAGGAAACATGAAGGACTCTAAGGGATAAATGGTCCCCAGGAATGGAAGTGGCATGAACTCCTGAACTAATTGGGAGCATGAGGGTGGGGGGAAGGAGCTGCTACAATAAAAGCAAGAGAAGAGGAGTAGAGGAGAGGCAATGGAGTGGCAGAAATATTGAGTTGGGGGAAGAATAGAGGAAAGAGAGCAGGATGAGAGATACCATATCAGAGGGAGCCACTATAGGTCCGAGAAGAGATCTGGAATTAGGGAGATCTCCAGAGACACGATCTGACAATCCCGGCAATGCTGGAGAGGATAACTTAAAATCCCTTCCCCTAAAATGAGATTGATGTCTTCTCTTTATGCCATCCTAGAGCCCTCATCCAGTGGCTAATGGAAGCAGGGACAGACATCCACAGATATACACTGAGCTGAAATCGGGAATGTAGTTGAAGAGAGGGAGGAATGAAGAGCGAAGGGGTCTGTACCAGGTTGGAGAAACTCACAGGAACAGTTGGCCTGAACAAGAGAGAGCACATCGACCCCGGATGCTGTCAGGGAGGCCAGTACAAGACTGATCCAGACCCCTGAACATGGATGTCAATAAGGAGGCCTCTGCACTCCAGGGAGCCTCTGGTGGTGTATTAGCATTTTTCCCTGGTGCAAGATGGGACTTTGAGAGCCCATCCCATGTGAAGGGTTATACTCTGGCCCTGGACACATGGGGAATGGCCCAGGACCAGCACAGGAAGATTTGGTAGACTTTGCAGAGACCCTGTTGAGGGCCCTACCCTGCCTGGGGAGTGGTGGGTGGATGGAGTGGGGATAGGCTGGGGGTGGGGGAAGAGGAATGGGGGTGAGGAGAGGGAGAAGGAGAAGGGACTTACATGTGAAGCAAGCTTGTTCCCTAACTAGAACTAATAAATAAATTTTTAAAAAAGTAAAATGGTTTAAGATTGCAAATAAGATCACCATATCCTGATCCATACTTCTGGCAGAAGACTTCTGCCCCATCAGAGAGTCCAGAACAGCTCCCTGAAAAACAAGAATGCCACTACATCCCCCCAACAGAAGACAGGCCAGGGTCCTGAAGCTCAGAGGACCCCTGGCCAGATCAGAGGTCACACACATAGACAGAACTCTAGCCCCCAACTTGGACAGCAATCCAATGATGGACCACAGGGCATCAGAATTTCAGCCTCCAATGTGGGTACAGACCTTCTTCTCAACCACAAACCAGAGCTACTAGAAGATCAGAAAGGAAACAGAAACCAAGGAAGAAAACACCAACCCAACAAAGACAAATCCAGAAACTGGCACCTAGACCTATAATCATCCCATATCCAGACACCTAAATGAAAGTGTAAAAACACAAATGACAATAGCCAGGGTATATGTCACCACCAGAGCCCAGCCATCCCACTCCAATATATCTCAATGTAGTTGAAGCATAAAAAATGACCTTAAAACAAACTTAATGGTGATGATACAAGCCATTAAAGAGTAAATGAATAAATCCCTGAAAGAAATCAAATAATTGGATGAAGTCAATATTTGTAGAATGTCAAGAAAGCCAAGAAAAAACAAATGAAGGAAAAGAATAAAACATTTCAATATCTGAAAATAGAAGCAATAAAGAAAACACAAACTGAAGGAAATTCAGTCTTACAGAAGGTACTAGAAGGAAAAAAATCATCAACTCACGGAGGTTAACAACACGCATAAATCACAGGCAATAAATAATCTCACATCAGGATAAACTAAGAAAGAAAAAAACCTCTCTCTCTCTCTCTCTCTCTCTCTCTCTCTCTCTCTCTCTCTCTCGCTCAAACACCATTAACAACTACAAGAAAATAACAAGAATTAAAAATCATTGATCATTGATATCATGCAATATTAATGGACACAATTCCCCAAGAAAAAGTTTTGGATTAACAGAATGAATGTGAAAACAATATACGTCCTTCTGCTGCATAAGAGAAACACACCCCAATACCTCTAGGTAAAGGGTTGGATAAAGATTTCTTATGCAAATGGCTCCAAGAAGCAAACTGGTGTAGCTATTCTAATATGTATAAATGGACTTCAAACCAAAATTAATCAAAAGAAATGAAGAAGGCCATTCCATACTCATCAATAAAGAAATCCACCTAGATGATATCTTATTTCTCAAAATCTATGTCCCAAAAATTGGGCACCCATATTTGTAAAGGAAGCACAACTAAAGCTTAAGTTATAAATTGACTCTCACACATCAGTAGTGGAAGTCTTCAGTACCCAAGTCTCACAATGGACAGATCATCTAGACAAAATCTAAACAGAAATAGTAGAGATAAAAGGCATTATGACTCAAGTGGACTTAAAGATACCTACACAACATTTAAAACAGTCACAACAGAATACACTTTCTTAGCAACTCATGGAGCATTGTTTAAAACTGACCACACACTCTATCACAAAGAAAGTCTCAAGAGATAAAAGAATATTGAAACAACCCCCTATGTCTATGAGACCACTATGAATTAAACCTGGATTTCTAAAACAGAAAGTCTCCACACTCATGTAAACTGAACAACTATCTACTGAATCACCACTGTTTCAAGGAATAAAGAAAGAAAAAAATTAAAACTTTTTTAATTCAATGCAAACAAATTTATGGGACACAATGAAACTAGTACTGATGAGAAAGTTCATAACCCTAAAGGCCTCAGAGAACATGGAGGTACCTCATCCTAGCTACTTAACAGCACACCTAAAAACTCTACACAAAAAGAAGCAAACATACCCAACAGGAGTAGACAGCAGGGAATATCAAATAGATAGTTGAAATCAATAAAATAAGCAGCCTCACCTCTGTTGCTTACATTGTTAGTTGGTGTCATCTTTGTAGATCTCCAGACATTTACCTAGTACCTGATTTCTCTTTAAACCTAAAATGTCTCGTTCTATTATGGTATCTTTTATCTTGTTTTCTTCTATTCTTCAAACTTTCTGCTCACTCATGTCCTCCTCACCCCTCCTCTTCTCCTCATTCTTCTAGCTCCCTCTACCCTCCCACCATGCTCCCAATTTGATCAGGAGATCTTGTCCCTTTCCCCTTCTTCGGAGGACCATGGATGTCTCTCTTAGAGTCCTCCTTGTTTCCTAGCTACTCTGGCAGTGTAGATTGTGGGATGGTAATCCTTTGCTGTATGTCTAAGATCCATATATGAGTGAGTACATACTCTGTCTTTTTGTGATTGGGTTACCTCACTCAGAATGGTTTCTTCTATTTCGATCCATTTGCCTGCAAATTTCAAAATCCCATTGTTTTTTTCTGCTGAGTAGTACTCCATTGTGTAAATGTAAAACATTTTCTCTATCCCTTCTTCAGTTGAAGAGCAGGTTGCTTCCAGGTTCTGGCTATTACAAATAGTGCTGCTATGAACATCTTTGAACAGATGTCTTTGTTGTATCAATGTGCATCTTTCCTGTATATGCATAAGAGTGGAATTGCTGGATCATGTGGTAGATTGATTCCCATTTTCCTGAGGAAGACACATACTGATTTCCAATGTGACTGTACAAGTTGGCATACCCATCAGCACTAGAAGAGTGTTCCCCTTTCTCCACATTCTCTCCAGCATAAACTGTCATTGGTGTTTTTGATTTTAGACATTCTGACAGGAATAAGATTGTATCTTATAGTTTTTTGATTTGCATTTTCCTGAGGGCTAAGGATGTTGAACACTTTCTTATGTATCTTTCAGCCATTTTAGATTTCTCTATTGAGAATTGTTTATTTAGTTCTGTACCCCAATTTTTATTTGGGTAATTGGGTTGTTTGGTATTTGGGGGACTAGCTTCTTGAGTTCATTGTATATTTTGGAGGTCAGCCCTCTGTCAGATGTGGGGTTGGTGAATATCTTTTCCCAGTCTGTGGGCTGTCATTTTGTCTTGCTGAACGTGTCCTATGCCTTACAGAAGCTTCTCCATTTCTGGAGGTACCATTTACCAATTGTTGATCTCAATGTTTGTGTTACTGATATAATGTTCAGGAAGCAGTCTCCTGGACCAATTAATTCAAGGGTATTTCCTACTTTGTCTTCTAATAGGTTCAGTGTGGCTGGATTTATGTTGAAGTCCATGATTCATTCGGACTTTAGTTTTTTTCATGGCGATCAACATGGATCTATCTGCAGTCTTCTACATGCCAGCATCCAGTTATGCCAGCACCATTTGTTGCAGATGCTTTCTTTATTCCACCATATAAATTTAGCTTCTTTGTCAAAAATCAGGTGTTTGTAGGTATGTGGGTTAATATCAGGGTTTTCATCCAGATTCCATTGGTCTACCTGTGTATTTTTGTGCTAATACCAAGCTGTTTTCAGATTTACCACCAACTTATATGCCATCCTATAGCCTTCATCCAGCAGTTGGTGGAAGTAGAAGCAGACACCCACAGCTAATCATTGAACTTAACTGGAATCCAGTTGCAGAGAAGGACGAGTGATGAGAAAAGTGGTCCAGACAATGCTGGTGAAACCCACAGAAACAGCTGACCTGAACAACAGGAGGTCTTAGTCCCCAGACTGATAGCTGGGATACCAGCATGGGACTGATCCAGACCCCAGGAACCTGGGTGTCAGGGAGGAGACCTTGGAAATATACGGGGCCTCCTGTAGTAGATCAGTACTTATCCGCAGCATAGGTGTGGACTTTGGGAGCCCATCCCACATAGAGGGATACTCCCTCAGCCAAGACTTATGGGGGTGGGCCTAGGCCCTATCGCAAAGGATACGACAAACTCTGAAGACCCCCTGTGGAAGGCCTTACCCTCTCTGGGGAGCAGAAAGTATATGTGATAGATAGGGTTTTAGTTGGGGAGGTGGTTGGGGAGGAGGAGAGGGAGAGAAAACTGGAATTGACATGTAAATCAATCTTGTTTCTAATTCAAATTAAAAATGAAAAAAGAAAAAAAAAACAATCAATAAAATAGGCATAAAGAGGACAACAAGAAGAGTCAATAAAACAAATGGTTGGGTCATTGAGAAAATAAACAGGATAAACAATCCCTTACAAAAACTAATTAAAAGGCCAGGAGAGAATATCCAAACTAAAAAAAAATCAGAAATAAAAAGTTTTAATGAAACAGACACTGATAAAATCCATGGAATCATTAGGTCATATTTAAAAACCTGTACTCTACATAATTGAAAAATCTGAAAGAAATAGACCAGTTTCTTGACAGAAACCACTTAGCAAAATTAAATCAAAGTCAGATAAACAAATTGAACAGATCTATACCCTCAAGTAAATTGAAGTAGTTATTAAAGACTCAAAAAAGGAACCCAGAGGATAACAACAACAAAAACTATCCAGTTTTAGAGAAGAATTCTACCAGACTTACAAAAAATGAGCTAATATCAATCTGTTCAAATGATTCCATAAAATAAAAACAGAGTGCTCCTTGCAAACTTTTTTAGGTGTCCAAAGTTACCATGTTTCTAAAACCAAATGAAGATTCAACAAAGAAAGAGATTTACAGATCAATATCCCTCATGAATATTGATGCAAAAATAATCAATAGAATACTGGCAAACAGAAGCCAAGAACACATGAAAAAGATCATGAACCATGACCCAGTAGGCTTCATCCCAGAGATACAGGGAAGGTTCAACATATAAAATTTGACAATAAATAAACCACATAAACATACTAAAAGAAAGAAAAATACCCAATCATCTTATTGGATGCTAAAAAGTCTTTGATAAAAATCAAGACCCCTTTGTGATAAAAGTCTTAGACAGAACATGTATATAAGGGACATACCTAAGCACAATAAAAACAATTATACAGCAAGCCAAAGCCAAAAACAATTTAACTGAAAAGAAACAAAAGGCAATTCCACAAAACTCAGGAAGAACAGAAGGCTGTTCACTCATTCCATATTTGTTCAATAAAGTACTCAAAGTTCTAGCTAGTTCAGTAAGACAACAAAAGGAGATCAATAGGATACAACTTGGATAGGAATGAGTCAAAGCATCAATGTCATTAGTCATAGATGATATGATAGTATAAATAAGTGACCCTAGAAATTATACCACAGAACTCTTACAGCTCTTAAACACTTTTATTTAAGTGGGTGCATATAAGAATAACAGAAAAACAAAAAAGAAAAAAAACAGTAGCATCCACATTCAGGGGGCCTAGGTTGGTCTTGTGCAAGTTTCCCAAGCTGTCAGTCTCTAGTCAGTGAGCTCACACTTGCTCCAGTCAGCTGTTTCTGTGTGTTTCCCCAACAAGGTCTTGACTGTTTTGCTCATCATTCTTCCCTCTCTACTATTGGATTCTAGGATTTCTGCTCAGTGATTATCTATGAATATCTGCTTCTGCTTCTGTCAGCCTTCAGGATGAAGGCTCTATAATGGTGTTTGAGGTAGTCATCTATCTCATTATAGGGGAAGGGAATTTAAGGTAGCCTTTCCACTATTGACTAGATTCTTAGTTGGAGTCATCCTTGTGGATTCCTGGAAATGTTCCTATTGCCATGTTCCTCCTAACCCCATGAAGGCTCCCTCTATCAAGGTATCTCTTTCATTGCTCTCATTCTCTGTCCTTCTGCCAACTCAAACTTCCTGATCCCTAATGTTCTCCTCCACTCTCCCCTTCTCTTCTTTTCCCCCTAACTCTCTCTCTCTCATCCCACTATGTTCTCAATTTACTCAGGAGATGTTGTCCATTTCCACTTATATAATGTGAGTTGTGGTGCTCTGGCAGTCTATGTGGCCACTGGCAGTGGAACCAGTATTTATCCCTAGTGCATGAACTGGTTTTTTGGAGCATATTTCCTATGGAGGGATGTCTTGTTCAGCCTAAATGGGGGGGGGGGCTTAGTCCTGCCCCAAATGATGTGACAGTCTTTGACGATTCCCTAGGGGAGGCCTCACCCTATCTGAGGAGTGGATGGGTATTGGGGCAGGAAGATGGTGGAGGGTGTGGGAGGATGGGAGGCAGTAACAACCAGGATTGGTATATAAAATAATATTGCATTTAATTTAATTTTTTTAAAAAATGCACCAAAAAATCAGTATCTCTCCTATGCACAAATGATAAATGTGCTGAGAAAGAACCCAGGGAAGCAATCACTTCATAATAGCCACTAATAATATAAAATATCTTGGTGTAACTTTAACCAAACAAGAGAAAGACATGTTTGACAAGACTCTCAAGTCTCTGAAGAAAGAAATTAGAGAAAGTATCAGAAGATGGAAAGATTGCCCATGCTCATGGACCTGTAGGAATAACATGGAGAAAAGGTGATTTTACACAAATAAATCTACAGATTCAATGCAGCACCCCTCAAAATTCCAACAAAATTATTTACAGAACTTGAACGAACAATACTCAACTTCATATGGAAAAATAAACATCCAGGATACCTAAAAAAATTCCTGTACAATAAAAGAACTTGCTAAAGGGAGATAACTCCATTTGTGGTATCAAAATATACTACAGAGCAATCGTTGTAAATCTGTAGTTTATTGGTATAAAAACAGACCGGTGAATGTGTGGAATCTAAATGAAGACACAGATTTACAAACACAGACAAATGGACACCTGATTTTTGGCAAAGAAGCCAAAATTATACAATAGAAAAAAAAGTAAGCATCTTCATCAGATGTTGCTGGTCTAACTGGATGTCTGCTTGTAGAATGCAAATAGTTCCATATTTATTTCCCTGCACAAAACTCATACCTAGGTGGATAAAAACCTTAACATAAGTTCTGGTACACTGAACCTGTTAGAAGAAAAAGTGAGGAATAGTCTTGAACACTTTAGCACAGGAGACAACTTCCTTAACAGATCACCAATAGGGCAGGCATTAAAATCAATAATAAATAAATGGAATGCAATGAAACTAAAAAAAAACTCTATAATGCTAAGGACAAATGACTGTCTATAGAATGGGAAAAAAACTTCACCAACCCCTCATCTGACAGAGGACTGATTTCCAAAATTTTTAAAGAACTGAAGAAGCTGGATACCAATAATACCTACCAAATAAGCAGATTAAACAATGAGGTATATGTCTAAACAGAGGATTCCCAACTGAAGAATCTTAAATGACCAATATACACTTTAATATCCTTAGCCATCAGGGAAATCTAAATCAAAACATCTCTGAGATTCCATCTTACACCTGTCTGAATGTCTAAGACAAAAAAAAAAAGACACAAGTGACTACTCAGCTCATACTGGAGACAATATGCAGCAATGGAAACACTCCACTGTTGCTGTTAGGAATGCAAACTTGTCCATCCACTTAGGAAATCAATATAGTGATTTCTCAGAAACATGGGAATAGATATACTTCAAAAGCCAGCTTCACCAGTCTTGCATTTACTCAAAGGATGTTTCATCCTACCACAAGGATACTTACTCAATTTCATTCACAGCAGGTTTATTCACAATGGCCGGAACCTGGAAACCTAGATGCCCCTCAACTGAAGAAAGGATAAAGAAAATATGCTACATTTAAACAATGGAGTATTACTCATCTACTAAAACCAATGACATCATGTAATTTGCAGGCAAATGGATAGAACTTGAAAAAATTATCCTAGGTGAAGTAACCCAGGCCCAGAAAGACAAACATAGTATGTATTTATTTATAAGTGGATATTAGCTGTGAAGTAAAGGATAAGCATGTTGCAATCCTCAGACCCAGAAAAGAAGGGTAACAAGGGGGGTCCAAGATGGGAGTACTAGGTTCTCCCTGGGAATGGACGATAGAAGAGTTTTCATGGGTAGACTGGGGGCAGATGGGGATGAGAACACAAGGGATCAGGTGGGCAGGTTTGGTACCTAGTGCAGAAAGAGATGACTGCAAATGGAGTACCTTTTACTGTCAGTTTCCCTGTTGCAAGGGAAACTCCCAGGAATATTCAAGGTTGACCACAGCTAAGGATTGTAGTAATGGAGAATTAGTAGCCTGAACAGGTCATCTTCTGTGTCCAGGGAAGACTTCTTGTGAAGGGGTTAGAACATGAACCTAACCATGTAACTTTCAACCTAGTCTGTCCCGTCTATGGGATGTCATCAGGTACACATGGTGCAGAGATTGGAATGGCCAATGACTACTGCAGCTTGAGATCCAAGCTATGAGACAGACTATCCTTGATACTTCCTGGAGTGCCAGGACCCAGAGGTAATATGATCCAGAGACATAGGTTAGAATAAAACATGACTGGAGGAAAAAATGTAAATGCAATGATGACTAATAACATTCTGTTATACTCAAAGATCGGTGCCTAGCCCAAAAGACATCAGAGAAGCTTTATCCAGAAACTGGTGGAAACAGATACAAAAATCTACACAAAGCATTAGACCAAGCTTGGGGAAATCTGCTGAACAGAGGGAGGAAGGACTGTAGGAACCAGGGGGGTCAAGGGCATAATATAAAACACATAGAGTCAACTAATTGGCTTCATAAGAGCTCACAGAGACCTAACAGACAGCCAGGGAGTCTGCATGGAACTGACCTAGGCACTCTATATGTATGGTACAGTTGTTTGCCTTGGTCTTCTTGTGTGGTTCTTAACAATGGGATCAGGAGCTGTCTTTGACCTTTGCTAGCTTTTGGAACCCGAATTCTCATGCTGGGTTGCTTTCCTCAGTCTTAATGCAAGGGGAAGTATTTAGTCTTAGTGTAACCTGGTGTGCCTTTTCTTTTATTCTTTTTCTTTTTTTCCGTTATTTTTGGTATCCATGGGAAGCCTGCCCTTTTTTGTATAGAAACTGAGGAGCAATGTATTGGAAGGGCAGCAGTTATGGCTCAGGTTGGTTCTGGGAGGAGATTTGGGAAGGAAAACTGTGGTAGGGTTATAAAATAAATTAATTAAAAATAAAAAGATTATAAATAGGTGCCAATTATTAGGATTGCTTAAAAAGCTTACAATATAAAATATATCCCAAAGTGGGGAGACCTGGGTAAAAAAAAAAGAAGAAAACAGATTGACAGTCCAATGAAGGAGATACTTGCCCAGGTACCACAACACTGTAAGTGGCTATTGGCCTTTCTGTCCAAAAGCCTGACCCTGTTTCTGCAGGTCAGCCAGTGTGATGTTATGACCTTCACACTTGCCACTACTGCAACACTAGAAATAAATAGATAGATAGGTAATTAATAGATAAATAAGTAGATAAATCTGACAAACAGAATTCTGGCCAGGAACTGTCCTTAACCACCCTACACTCAGTAGTTGCTCTCCTGACGGGGATTTCAGATTGGTAGATGTGCAATATCCAAATAACACACATTATCAGGCATCAGCCATATTATCATTGTATCATTATCATTCTCCTCGACCATCCCCATGTCTGATTCTGTAAAACTTCAACCATTAGCCCATCCAGCAGGCTGTCAGATGATAATGCAACTGAGAATCTCCAAGACATCATCAAAGTTAGTGTCATCAGACTCCACCAACCACATGAGAGTCACAGCAGGATATATGGTTCCATTATGGAACCATGGGATCCATGATGATGTAGTGGATGTGGACAGGTCACCTACACTGACCCTCATGATGGGAGCTGTTTCTGTCTTTAGTGAGTAGGAGCTCGTAACTTATCCAGGGATGTGCTGGCAGTGTTGAAACACTCAAGGCCATGATGAAAGATGGATTCAGCTTTTTCCCCAGGCAAGGCCCTAGTTCTGGCCACAGTTGCCCCTATGGCTAGACTAATGTATCCTTCACACTGCTCTGCTTGCAAAGCCAGTGGGCCAGGAACCTCTGGCTTCTGTCCATACTTCTGATCTCTGATTCATGTAAAATGACTGACATGATTCAATATGCCAGACCTGACCTAACAGATGTCCCACTTTGAGAAGCCAAAGAGTGCTGTACACTGGTTGGAGCAGTTCTGTTGAAGATAAAAATCAGGTATGCTGTAGCTACAGTTGTCACCTTAGACAGGAAGGTATGGCCCCAGGCCCTCAGTTGAGGTACTTAGCACAAATTGCTGAGCTTCCACCATTAAATCAGGAACTTTGCTAGGGCAAAGACAATGCCATTATTGTATACATAGACTCTCCGCTGTAAGTAGAGTGACTCTGTCCCAGATGAGTGCCCAATTTGACACATGAGCAATGTACCTGTGGGTATGTAGCAGATCCCTAGAACTTAGTTTGCCTCCAGACCTTAGCACAGCTGAAGTCATGATAGAAGTACCACCCAGGCCAAGGAGCCCAACATACAGGCTGTACCACCTGTTGAAACTAAAACAAAAACCTGATCCATCAGAGTTCATAGTTCTGGGAACTTAATGTACTGACCATGCTTTTTGGCTTCTGTAGTTTCACTTCTGCCTCTCTGTTCTTACAAACTAAGGTGTGTCAATGCAGGATAAGTTTTTTTTACTTAAAATCTCACTGTAAGAAGGCTTGGGGCTACACTAGGATTCTGAATGTTTTGATCACTACCCAACTAACAAAGATGTTACATTGGCTTAAACCTGTGTAAAAATGTCTTCTCTGATGGACACTCCATGACAATAATGAAGTGCATTTGATTGTTCTCTAACTTCCTTTAATTGAAATGCTTTTTGTCTTAAATAGGCAAGGCATATTTCTTTTTCTGAGTATTTTAAATCTCTTTTAAATCAAGATGCTGTTTTTTGTAACCATACACTTCTTTTTCACTAGCATTATCATTTATTATCATTAATTTTCTCACAATATTTTCCATTGAAAGCAAAGAGAGTAGCTATGTAGAAAAGCACAGAATTCAAGAAGGAAATAGTCTTAATTTAGTTTTATGGAAAATGGAAACTTTTGTTTAGAGATATTCCTTGTCACATGTGAATACTTAAAAATTTTTGCCAAATTTAACAAGAGTAAAAATTAACTCAGTGTAAAATTTAGGCCACATATAATTTCTTTACAAAATACCAAATTTTCAGAAATATGAAACATCCTTTCTATATTAATATTAATGTACTTTTTTCAAATATGTTGTTTTATCATTAGGATTTAACCCTTTAACGTGAATATTTTTAATTGTTTGATACATATTTTTTCTTTTTCAATACTCTGTTAGAGCCATATTCTTTTTTTTTTTTTTTTGGTTTTTTGAGACAGGGTTTCTCTGTAGCTTTGGAGCCTGACCTGGAACTAGCTTTTGTAGACCAGGCTGGTCTTGAACTCACAGAGACCACCTGCCTCTGCCTCCCGAGTGCTGGGATTAAAGGTGTGTGCCGCCAACACCCAACTTAGAGACATATTCTTTGTACAGTGAAATATGCTGTGATTTGCACATGTGAAGACAGTATGTTCAGTCCTTTTAGGACAATGTCATAATCACTTGAAGCACAAAGAAATGTTAGGGACAAATTATGAGGGGAAATGGAGCAGTTAGAGAAAGGTAGAGCACTGGGAACCTACTGTATCAATTTAAGCACCGTGAAGAAACCAAAAAGAGAAGATGGCTTCAGAGTGCAGTGCAGCTCAAGGACAGTTTTTAAACAAGGAGAAGTGATACTCAAACATTTGTCTTCACAAGCAACCTGTATTTTAAACCAACTGGAGGTAAGTACCTTGCTACGTCACTGGCTGGGAACCGCTGAGGAAAATTATGACCTTGTACTGTTATACTGAATGACAACATAGGGCAGTAAAGGCTGTTGGTCTCTCAAGCCCCAACTTTGAGGTATATAGTCTCTCATCTGCTACAGTAATTTGCATCCTTTCCTAAGTAACTTCAGTGAAATAGAATGTAGTATAGCAAGGATATGGCCTAGAATTGCAAAGACAAGTGCCAAGAACAAAGAAGACAAGCTTCAGCCATCCAGAATGCAGCAAGAAGTTCTGGGCAGAGTCTGGTGTCATGAGTGAAACTGTGTTCATTAAAATAATATCTGGAAGCTTTAATTCCAATGTTGGCAAATACAAAAATCTGATTATATTCACACATGGCATCTCTAAAGAAATAACTAAGTTCAAATGAATCTATAAGTGTTGACCTTAATCCAATCTGATTTATGTGCTTATAAAACAAATTAGAACAATGTGAGAAATTCATATATACACTGGAGGAAATTGAGAATATCTGCATAAGACTGTTATCTGGAAAGTGTGGAGAGCAGCTTCACAACACATCAAATCAATGACAGTTGTGCCCCTAGTTTCCAGAATCTTCAGAAAAGGAATTTTACTTTTTAGCACTTTCTAGATTCTGCTACTTTGTTGTGATATTACCAGAAATCTAGAAGAAATGAATTTTCTGTGTTACACTGTTAGAACTGCTGAAGTATGGGTGAGAGTCCATAGCATCTTATGCTATTGTCACTGAAAGTGCTTAGGTTTCCTTCTGTTCTTTTAACAGGGAATATCTCTGAGGAAGAATTTTGAGTGGAGATCTCAGATAGTTACATCTCTAGACAAGCAGAGGACCAAGGCCATGCTATTTTTCCAATGAGAGGGGCACAAAACTGTAAAGACTAGCTGAGCATGTGTCAGAGATGATGAGAGGGAATTCTCACCACTCTTAATGTACTCTCACAGGGTATCTGAGTTCGCTGTTAATCATTTATTCTGGAGACAGCATTGTTTCTTAAGACACTTTTACCATGAGTATGTCCTAAGGGACTGAAACAGCTAATCATTATTGGTAGCCCAGAGTCTTCAAAATTTCATCCTCATTTTATCATGGACTTATTTTAAAATAAAATTAAATGGAGTGTGATTAAGTAGGGGTTAAGATTAAATGGTTTTGTAATCCATTACATCCTCTTATTTAAAGATACAAATGTGAAAGACTGTAATTTCTAACATACCTTGAAGCTACAGAGTATGCTGCAGCACATTCTAAAAGATGATAGAGTTCTTCCCTAGTTTTCTTCAGAAATAATGATGTTAATTTTCTTCAGGTATTAAAGCCAGTGTGAATACAAAATAATAGACTCTTAAAAAGTTCTTACATAGAATTTAATAAAAGCAAGAGAGATTTAATTTTTCATTTTTTGGTATAAACTCCATGTAAGTCCAATTAGGACAAAGTTTATTTTTTCTATATTAAGTGTAGAATAACAAAATTAATACCTAAGGCTTTCACTGAAGACAAATAGTTATAGATCAGAAATAGCCAAAATAATTACTACTCATGTAGAAGTTAATGAATTGTGAATATTTATTCAAGGCAAGACAGGTAATTTCTCAGCTGAAAGGCTTTGAGAAATATTTCTCAAACTTAATCATATTGAATGATACCAGAGCTCAAACTGTATACACACATGTATCAATCAGATAAATTTCATATGCAATGTCAGTATATCATCAATCAATTCTAATTTAAAGATAAAACTAAGTTTGGAATGACTAATTTACCATCATATATGCATTTCACCTTAATGAGTAACTGATTAATCACAAGTTATCATATATTTTTGAGAAACAGAACACATATAGTCTCACTGAATATCAGAAATCAACCCTACTTGTGGAATCAATAGTTCTGAAAATGGCAGGAAGACAACATAATGCTTTAATTGATCAATAATGCCAATCTGATATATCTAAATCCTGTCCTGTTGTGGATTCAACTCTAGAAAAAATTGGTTCTGAAAGGAATTTAAAACACATCATGGGGTAAGTTAATGATTCACCTATATCAAATTGTTGATACTTATTTCCCATGACTTGTCAGTATTAGATATTTGCTTTGGCCTAGAGCAATGCACAGTTGTGAATTCAGTGTAATGCTGGGGAACGGTCTCCATCTTAGCATTTTAAGCACAAATCTCAACTATGGGAACATGCATCACCCACAGACTCAATGCCACAGCACATATGCAAAATGCACCAGGAAGAATGTGCTCTAGAATAGCTGATGTGAGGACTGAAGGAGCTAATTCAGATGGAACAGTTGAGACTGGTAGTTTTAAAAAGTTTGTTATGTATGATGGTTCTAATAAGTCCTTCATATATTCATATTGCTGAGTTACACTAACAGACAAAATATCACAATGTGATGCCAGCAATGCTTGCATGTATATTGTATACTTTATCAGAGACTGCAGACAAGAACTCCAAAATACTTTATTATCAAAGGAACTACACTCATACAAATGCCTCTGTAGTGAAATGTCAGAAAATTAGCATCATCTGCACTGTTATAAAAACGTAACTGTTGAATAGGGCAGTTAATTTTCTTATCCTTTAAATTTCTAATATGTAAATAGCTTTACATCTTAACATATATAATGATGCATTTAAAATATTTCCCTTATTATTATATAATAAGTTTATTCTTCATTATAATTTTAATGGATTCATTTCATCAAAAATATTTATTAAGGGGAATCATTTAATTATAGTGATTATTGCTCTTAATTATATTTGGACAGGCTATGACACCCAATTATTTAACCAAATATTAGGTTAGGTCTCAGTATAAAGCTGTACTGTAGATGTGGTATAAAATCTGTAATCAACTGACTTTAAGTAAAGGAAACTAGTGGATTTCATAGATTTTGAATTTCCTAAGGAAAAAGCTTAGAGCCCAGGACTGAAACATATTTTCTTTCCTCCTGCCACCTGCCCACCCTGGAGATTCCAAAGTGACAGTCTCTATATGCACTTTCCAGTTTCACAATTCTTCAAAAAACATGTCATTAATGTACACATATGTAAATATAATATTTTCTGTTTCTCTTGGGAATTCTAAGTGATGCAATATTGAAACATGATGTTACAATGAAATTTGCTCACAATAAACTGAGCTTTTTAAAATATACTTAACATAATTCAAATGCCCTCCCCTGATTTTGAGATTGATGACAGACTTTCATCCAGCAGCTGGTGTAAGTAGAAGCAGACACCCATAAATAATCACCGATCTGAACCCAGATGCAGATAGCTGGAACACCAGCATGGGACTGATCCAGACCCAAGGAACATGGGTTTCTGTGAGGAAATATTGGAAATCTACGGGACCTCCTGTAGAAGCCCAGTATTTATCCCTAGTATAGGTGTGGACTTTGGGAGCCAAGTCCATATAGAGGAATACTCTCTGAGCCAAGACACACGGGGGTGGGCCTAGGCCCTACCCCAAAGGAAACGAAATACTCTGATGACACCCTATGGAAGGCCTCACCATCCAGGGGGAGCAGAGAAGATATGTGACAGATAAGGTTTTAGTGGGGGGTGCAGGTAGGGGAGGACGGGTGGAAGAAGGGAAATGGGATTGTCATGTAAAACAATCCTGTTCCTAATTCAAATAAAAAAAAAGTTGAGAAAAAATAAATAAAAAATAAAATATATTTAACATAATTCAGACAAGAGCACTGTTTATTATCTCTCCTTTTTTATTATTCCAAGATATAAATACATGCCTAATATTTGGAAACCTCAATGCACATTTAAGAGCCACTCAAATTAAATGAAATCCAGTTATTCAATTCCAGTAGACATTGCACTTCACTGTTTCCTGAAGACAATAGCCACATTTTCATGGAGCTTCCCATTGAAGCTGTGCTGGGAAGAGAATAAATCATCTATATTATCTATTCCTAACTTCCTATATGCAACTATATTTTCATGCATTTTAAATATCAAATTTTCAGTTGAAATTTAATTTCAAAGGTTTATAATTATATGTATACGGGTTTGTCTGTGTGTCTGTACATATGTATGTCTTTCCTGAAGAATCCAGAATAAGGCTTGAGATCTCTTAGAGCTAGAGTTATATGCACTTGTGTGCCTATGTGGCTTCTTGGAAACAAATTCCAGTCCTCTGCCTGAACATTACCTACTCTTAACCAATGAACAATCTTTCCAGCTACATGTTGTTTTGTTTGATATACAATTCCATTGCTAAAGTTTGAAAAAGCATTGCTCTGACAAGTAAATTGGGGGAAAGTTAGATAAGAGAGACAGAATTAGAAGAAGTGTGAATGGGGATATTGAAGAAACGTCTGTCTTGTTTTAGAAGAAAATATCCTGAGTATGAGTTTTGGATGCATACCTTCTGAAAACAGAAATTAAGCAGCATTTATTTTAAGTAAAAAAGATTTCTTAAATCAAGCTATTCCTTATGGAGTTTTGGTTTAAGTAATATACAATTATCTCAAAGGGAATTTTCAACATTAATTTTGTGGAAGTAAATAATGAATGAACATAGAGTACACTTCATGCTTTCCACCCTCTTTTTTTCTTACTGTTTCAGAATTATATAGAGTTAGCATACATCTTTGCCACTGCAGAATTCTGCCTCTTGGTTAAGATTCTGTCAGGTTTTCCACAATAGTAAAATCTCTGTGGGGGATTTATAATTTCATTGCATAGCTTCCATGCAGAATGACACCTGGTAGACAAACTTTGCCTCTGAAAAAGCTCCTCCACTTTAAATTCAAAGGACAATGAGAAGTAGGTCTATCACTAATGCATTCATAGTTCATCTTCTCATTTAATTGAATACTATGTTTATTTTCATAATTCAGTACCTGATTTAATATTAGGACTCATTAGAAAATTTGAAGTGGAGAATGCTGCAAGCTTAATTTGAAGCAGTCTTCATTCAAATATTTTCAAAACAACGCACTAGAGCTTAGCCTTCTGATACACTCAAGCCTTAAGTTTCTAAATAATTTAATGCAACTGTACATTCACAGAGAATGGAGAAATCTCCTGGGGCTAAGACAGTTAAAGTTGCTTGGCATTTGTGCTATTTTGGGAGGTAATAAGCTAGTCCCTGCTTGTTCAGTGTCATAGACCCCGTGTTTACACCATATTATAAAATCTGATGACAGACAGCATTGCTCCAGCTGGCAATGTGACCTTTCTTTCACTTGTGATTCCACAGAGAGAAAGCACTTTCTTCTCACTTTATATTTCTGCACTTTCTGTCTTTAAAACTTCAGTCTTAGTACTTGTATAATTAGTGAATTGAGTGGATACTTTATAAATGAGACACAGAAAGTGCAAATGAAAGGTGTTTGTATTCTTACAACATGTCTATCTAAGTGATTTCATTCCTCTCTGAATGCCTAAGTATTATTAACATGGTTTTTTGGCAGCAAGGAAGACTATAGGCTAGATAATAGACAAATTTGGATTTGAATTTGGGTCAAAACACTATCTAGTCTAATGTTATGTTAAAGTGATTTAATTTCTCCTAGCTTCAGCTCCAACATCTGAATTTAACAGTCACATATAATTACATATTTATGGGTGCTATAAAATACTTGGCAACCATATACACTCAATGAATCATTAAGGCTTAAATTTATAAATATATATATTGAAGAAGATATTAAATTTGGTAGCTGTGATCGGTTCATTAATGATCTAAACAGCATCATGCAACACATTTTACTGCTGTAGGATAGAAAGAAATTAATAAACAGGGAAACCCCACAATACGGCCAAGTAAAGTCCTAATGTCCTGTAGAATTTCCTGTCAGGGACCCTGGTCTTTAGACTATCTACACCTTGACTCTGCTGATAGTTTATATTGATGCCTACACTGCTAAAATCCTATACAAAAGAAGAAATAAAAGATCTGAAAATGGTTTTTAATGACACAAGCATATAATATACCACATTAACAAAGAAAGCTCCTAAGAAAAAAGAATTTAGAAAGAGTAGTTTGGTATTTACTAACAATAAAATTTTTAGTTTCTCTTTACAGCATAAACCAGCATGATTGTGACAGTGTTAGCCTCAGACAAACCTAAATTTAAATTTCATTTTTGCAATTTTTACTTCCTACCCTTTGCATGAGCAACTGCACTGCAAGGCATTAACTTCCTGAGTGCAGAATGTTCCAGGGCTTATGAAGATGATGGATCATAGGACAATGTTTTCTTAGACACGAAGCCTTAAAACCCAATCCTACTTGTGTACACATGTTGGATAAAATGTCTTCACACATTGTAGTATCTCTGTAGGAATTACTTCTTTCTACTTTTACCTAGGGTATCACTGCTCAGACACACTTTGTGGAACAGCAGGACAAGCTATTCTAGGATGGGTTCAAAATCCATTACAAACAATTTAAGCTGGAAAAAAATTGAAATAAAACCTGAAGTTCTGATTGATTGCTTCCAAGAGCTTGTAAACTTCAGTATAATGCAGCACAAATATATTGCATCCTGCTTTAAAAACCTTTAGAGTTCAGTGACTTGCACATGTTCTTACCTGCCTAGAGAGTGGTAAGAGGCATTTTTCTGATGGATCGCAAGCAACTTTGTTCTTTCCATTCAACACAAATCAGTTCCAGCACAGAAATAGTCTCACAATATTTTAGTCTTTCATACAAACCTACCAGTCACTACACATAAAAAATCTGCAAAAGAAACAACAACAAAAAGCATAGCTTAGTATATAATAAATATTTTCAAATCACTGAATTAAAATAAATTCAACAATAATTAACAACTATTCAGTTAAAAAGCCATGTGTTTTTTTCATTTGTATTGCTAACTTGTGTCAGAATCACAAGAAACTTGAAGTACTTGGAGTACATCAATAAGATAAAACAAAAGTGATGAAAATGTCTCATAAGCTCCAGAAGGCACTTAGTTTTAACTGAAATAAAGAGAAATGAAACAATAACTATAAATTATTTTTGTCTAAATTGAAGTGTTATCCTACAGAGCAGTGTAGCATCATGGTACAGATGATTTACCAGCCAAAAGTTTCTAATTTCACAATTAATTGTTTTTACAACAAGGACAATTTTCAGTATTATTCTTTTATTTGCATAGGATATAAGCTACTGTATTGCAAGAACATAAATTTAGAGCCAAAAGAGTTATTATTCATTATCATAACTGTGTATAATGATGGCATGTCATATTCTTGAAAAATACTTTGAGGGATTGTATAGCCTTACCACAAAAATGGTAATTATGCAATATAATGACATTTCACTGAAATAGAGTTATTTAATGCATAATATATACTTTAAAACCTTGCACTACTCATAAAATACATAGATTTTAATCAGTCCAATGATAAACAGAAAATGAGGTAGGGAAAATTCTATGTGAATAGAGGGAATTTCTATGTGAATAGACTTTCTGTGCAAACCCAAGGACCTCAGTGTGTTTCTCTACCACTGACATAAATGTCAGTGTGGCAACTAACCTACTATTCCACTGATAGACAAAAGAAATCTGATCAGCAAAATGGTAACTGTTTATCATAGTAGGGAATTTTAATACATGTTTATACATACATACATACATACATACATACATACATACATACATATATGATATATATATATGTCTGATATATATATGACATATATATATATATATATATATATATATATCTCAAACACATAGAGCAGCAGAATGATGAATTAATGTTATTTTTAAAAGAAGCAATTCCATTCACAATTGCCTCAAAAATGTATTAGAATACATATAAAAAATGAAGTGAAATACCTGACAATGAAAACATCAAGACACTAAAAAAGAAATTAAAAAAGATTCCAGACTATAACAAGACCTCCCATATATATATGTATTGGGATGATTAACACTGAAAATTACCAATCTACCAAAAACAATCTACAAATTCAATGCAATCCTTATCAAAATTTCAGTGTGATTCTTTAAAGAAATTGGAAAAGTTCTTAAATTTTATTTGAAAACACAAAAGTTGAATGATAGTCAAAAGAAATCCTGAACAACATGAAGAGCAAAAACAGTAGCTATAACACAAGAAAGGTGGTAATATCACCATCTCTCATAACTTGATATAAAGTGATGTAAACAGCATGGTGGTGGCATAAAAAATGAACGAAATTATGATCCACATTCATACAGTCAAACCACTTTAGTCACTGATCAAAGCAGTGCACATTAGAGGACAAATAGAGCCTACTGGAAAAATTGGGAATCAGTCTACCACAAGATCCAGCAATTCCCCTCTTAGGCACATACCCCAAAGAAGCACATTCATACCACAAGGACATCTGTTCAAAAATGTTCTTCACAGCATTATTTGTAATAGCCCAAACCTGGAAACAACCTATATGTCCCTCAGCTGAAGAATGGATAGAGAAACTGTGGTACAATTATACAATGGAGTACTACTAAAAAAAAAAAAAAAAAAAAAAAAAAAAAAAAAAAAAAAAAAAAAAAAATCACAGGCAAATGGATGGAGCTAGAAGAAACCAATCTGATCGAGGTAACCCAATCACAAAAAGACAAACATGGTATGTATTCACTCATATGTGGATTTTAGACATAGAGTAAAGGATTACCAGCCTACAATCCACACTGCCAGAGAAGCTAGTAAACAAGGAGGACCCTGAGAGATACATACATGGTCCCCTGGAGAAGGGGAAAGAGACAAGATCTCCTGAGCAAATTGGGAGCATGGGGAAAGGGGAACAGGAACTAGGAGAATGAGAAGGGGAGAAGGGGAGGGGTTAGGAAGACATGATGGGGCAGGGAGCTTGAGTTGGGGGAAGAACAGAAGAGAGCAAGATAAGAGACAATATAATACAGAGAGACTTTATAGGTTTAAAGAGAAATCAGGCACCAGAGAAATGTCTGGAGAACTACAAAGATGACGCCAACTAACAATCTAAGCAACAGAGGAGAGGCTACCTTAAATGTCCTCTTCTGATAATGAGATTGATGACTAATTCATATGTCATGATATAACCTTCATCCAGCAGCTGGTGGAAGTAGAAGCAGACACCCACAGCTAAACCCTGAACTGAACTGAAATCCAGTTGCAGAGCAGGAGGACGGATGACCACAGGGGTCCATACCAGGCTGATGAAACCCAGAGAAACAGCTGACCTGAACAAGGGAGAGCTCTTGTTCCCCAGACTGATAGCTAGGAAACCATTGTGGGACTGATCCAGACCCCATGAATATGGGTGTCAGTGAGGAGACCTTGGAAATCTATGGGGCCTCTTGTAGTGGATCAGTACTTATCCCTAGCATAGGAATGGACTTTAGGTGCCCATCCCACATGGAGGGATACTCTCTGAGCCTACACACAAGGAGGTTGGCCTAGGCCTTATCCCAGAGGATATGACAGATTTTGAATTCCCCTATGGAAGGACTCACCCTCCCTCGGAAGCAGAAAGGGTATTGGATAGGTAGGGTATTAGTTGGGGGGGGGCAGGGGAGAAGTGGAAGGGAGGGAGAGGGATCTGAGATTAATATGTAAAATAATCTTCATTCTAATTAAAATTAAAAAAACAAAAATTGAATAGATATATGTAGAAAAAAAAGAAAATAAATCCTGAATACTCATCGTGAAGAAAATTAAAGTGCAAATGGATAGGTGACTTGAACATAAGATTCAATACCCTGATGCTGATATAGAGAAAATGAATAATATCCTTGAATTCATTGGCACAGGGATTGACTTTCTGTCTTTCTGGAAGAACCCAGATAACTCAGTGTTAATTTATCAATTAATAAATTGGACTTCATGAAATAAAATTTTTCTATATTCTCTTATCTGTGGATGTTTGCTTTGAATCTTCAGATAATTGTGTTTCATTTTAATATCCATGGAGATCAGGGAATTAACATGGAGCCATGGTGGGGACTTTCAAAGCAGGAAACAGGATTCTCTGGTATAAAGTGTTAAAAAGGAATGATAAAATATGAAGGGTGATACTCAGTTGGGGGAACAGAAGGTACTGCATTGCAGAAGTATGGGGAGAGGTAAATAACCATAAATGCCTTTTTGAAAAGGCATAAGGAAAACCATTAGTATAGAAACTTCTATTTATATGCAGACAGAGGGACAGAGAGTTATTACAGATTAACAATGTTACTACTAGACATCAGAGGCCAATTAATAAAAAGCCAAGTATCAGAAATGTTGCTTCTTTTGATCATTGAGGTCCAATATACCTTCAAAGATTATAGTCTATTGCTATTGATTTCAGTTACTCTTCAGAACTTAAAGGTAAGACCCTATTAATGAAGACTTCACATGCCCAAGTCCTAGGACATGATGAAGTCAAACTTATATGGACCAGAAATTTCAGCTCAAAAGGCTAGCTTTCATAATATTCCATGCAACTGCCTGGAGGGTAAAACTAATCATCAAACATACCTGCTGTGAACCATGAAGACTATGACAATGATTGCCTAGCAAGATGTACCCAGCAGTGTAATAATGGCATGATCATCACTCACAGGAGTAACCACCCATTTTATGGTTGCATTTAAGTTAAATTACTGCATACTCCAATATACTTTAGAATTCGTTTTTGATCCTATACTACCTTATTATTTTGTTGATCAAATTGTTTTAGATTTTTTACTGGTCTGCCGTATCTCTTCAACATATCCTCATCATTGTGTGTGTTTCTTGTTTTTTTCTTTATAGAAATCTTTTGTTTTTTAAAACTAAAACACAAATTGTGTTTATCTTCTGTGTGTTTTACCCAATTGCAACAATCAGGCATTTCAACAACAAGCCATAATTTCTTTGATCTGGGAATGATGCTTGGCACCATGATCTGAGCAGAAAAGGTGTTTATTAGTACAAACTCATGAATTTGGTCCCTTTCTGGTGAGAAATGAAAGAAATGTTAAATAGAGATGCACCAACTGTTCTGTCTTTTGTGCTTCATTTTATGTTGTTTTTCTACTAAGACACATCTTCCACACTCAATCAGAAAACATGCTAATACCTGCTCCTTTTAAATCCTATAACTTTTCCCTTTTTCGGCTCAGAATTTAGAGATTCTGTTACATTAAAATGTGAGAGCAGAGAGATGATTTCTTAAGTATTTTTGAAAATAAGAGAAACATTCAAGCTGTCCATTAAATTGATAACATTATCTGTAATAGTTCTGTGTCAAGCTAAGAAAGGTCACTTTTGTACTGAAATCTATTACTATAAATGTTGAGAAGTGTATGGAGGGAATTGCATTCGATGTTGAACTAATTTTGATACTAGTGTAAAATTCAATTTGTCACCACATATAATTATTATTACTTAATAATTTGGTGTTGTATAAGATTTTAGTAGTATTTCGTTGAGAATTTTCAGATAAATATTTAAGAGAAATGTTCTAAAGCTTTCTTTTGTTGTAAAGCTGTAGGCCATTACTGATACAATAATAACATTTCTCTTTATTAAATGACACAATAAATGTTCTCCAATTTTCTATGAGAAGCTGAGAAAGTATGTATAGTCTCTTTCTATACATGTGGGAGAAAGAAAATTATTTGAGGTTGGTGCTGGCTTGCTTTAAATTTAGGTAACTATCACTTATATTTCACAAATTAATTTGTCTGTGTACCTATGGTATGCATGTTTATAAATGGATGTTTGCATGCTTGTAAGTGTGTGTGTGTGTGTGTGTGTGTGTGTGTGTGTGTGTGTGTGTGTGTAACTTCATGTAGATGTGAAGAACCAAGGTTAATGACAGTAATCATTCTCAATTGATTTCTTTGAAACTGTTTCCCATTCAAACTCACAGCTCTAAAATATGACTCCTCTCATTGACCAGCATGCTCTGGAGATCCCTCATGTCTGTCAAAAGCTGGATTCCATGAGGGCTACCTCTCCCACAAGTATTTGCATGGGTTCTGGGGATCCAGTGTGTATTTTTCAATATTCATGTGTTTGAAGAGTTTCACAACATAGTAAGATTTGATTTACTGGTAAACATGTGTTCTATTTCTAAAGAAAGTCCCATGTGCCTCTGGGTGCAGTATATTTTTCTCCTAACAAGTAAAGTAGTCTAGATATCCCTTAGGCCCATTTGATCTGTAATAGATTTAACTCTAGAATTTGGTCTCTTAGTGGAAATGGGATATTGAAATAACCCCCATTACTATATTTCAAACTATTAGTTCCTTTATGTCCATTAGTATTTGTTTTATGGAATTAGGAGTGCCAGCATTTGGTGCATGTATATTTGTAGTTGTTACATTCATAATGGTATACACCTTTTATTAAAGTTTAGTGATCTTTATCTATTTTTGGCTAATTTTGTCTTGAAGTCTTATTTGATCTTATTCCTGGATAAGTATTTTGGGTTATTATTTTGATTTTTTTATATATTTGAGTCTTTTCCACTGAATTGTGTTTCTTAAAAGCAACCAACAGTTGAGTTTCTATCAAGTCATCAATAATCACCTTATACTTAAAGACTTGCAGCCATTAATGGTTTTGATTATTAGGAGAAAATAAAACTTGTATAAAATTTTTTTCTATTTCTCTCTTATTTTTCTCTGATAGATTCTTCTGATTGTATAGATTAAAGTTTTTTTTTGCCTAAATAATTTACTTGATAAATTAAGCTCCTTTTTTTCTTTTAAAGGTAGAGCTATTAGTACTGGAATTCTCAACATTTGTTTACCTGAGAAAATACTTCTCATTCACTTTGAAAGAAAACATCTCTGGCTATAGATTTTAAGTAGGTAGCTTTTACCCTTAAAACTCATAATATTTCTCAATATCCCTTCTTACTTTTACATTTTTAAATTAGAATGATACTAGATATTTCTTAAATTAGTTACTATTAACCTATATTTCTAGTTAATGCATTAGTCCACGGCAGAAAGTTGACTAAATCAATTCTTTGAACTATTATTGACTGGTATTTACTATTTAGTCATTTACTGTATAGTCATTTAATACTTGCTATATTTCTGCCTTTTTGTTATGTGAGATTATATACTAAAAGCAAATTTCATACTGAGAGAATACTTATAAATCAAATTTATTAATTTGGAATTCAAATGTAAAAAACAAAAACCAATAATTTTAACAGCCACTAGATATTTCAATGAAAAGCATCAACTAAACAAACAGAGGCAAAAGTTCCCCAGTAACTCATCTATGTAGTATCAGGAAAATTACTGGCTTACTGGGACTTATCTTTGTTAACATGTGATGAACTTTCACAGTATATTTATGAGGTTTATAAGAGTGTATAATGTGGGACTGGAGATATGCACAGCAGTTAGGAGTGCATACTGTTCTTACAGAGGACTGGAATCTGGATCCCAGAACCAAAACTAAGCACCTGACACTGCCTGTAGCAGTAGATCCAGAGCTTCCTATCCCCTCTGTGGCCAGTGAGAACACATGCACTTACATACACAGACGCATGCACATACTTTAAATAGAAAGTTAAAGTTAACCTTAAAAACAGTTTTTGCAAAAGCAGCATATAAAGTATCAAACATTAGAATACTGCTAGTTCATAACCAGGAATATTTGAATGAGTTGTCATTATTTAAACTGATGGATTTATTAACTCAAGTGCAGTTTCTTCCATCTTCTTTATCTTACAAGGATTTAGTTGTAGAAATAATGTAAAAAAAGAAAAGTGACAATCAATATTTTCATACTATTTCACAATAAAACTCAGAAAAAATTTTGAGAATATATTGAGTAAAATATACATTGTACATGTTTATGATAATCAAAGTATGCTTTTTTGTGTAATTTTAAATTCCTTCATGATAATGTATTTGTATGAAAGCATACAAATATATTCCAAGCTATAATGTAAAGCAAACTAATACTATGTCTTTTGTTCTATCTGAGACATTAAAATGGACTCTGAGAAATCATAGCATATATTAAAAAGATGTCCCGGGGAAATGAGGAAACTAGTGTGGAAATAGAAGAACCACTCAGGAGACTATAAATACCCTAGCTTCTAAAGGCTCTTTCGGGGTTAGTCTTTGGTTTCACATGATTGCTTCCTTCCATTAGCAGTGAGTCTATCCAAATAAAAATTAAAAGTACCATTTAAAGATGCTCTTTGGCACTTCAAAAGGCCATATATTAGGAAGCTAATTGGTATAGCTTTTACAACTTTTACATCGATTTTTTTCATTGATTTTGCCCCCTCCTTTGAGCTGTCTTTTCATCCTTTTCCTACAAAGATTTGTAGATTGCAGTTCTTGGGGAGTTACATGTAATAGCAGACAGCAAAAGTGACAATTGTCCTAAGAGATGTTGCTCTGCTATTCCATGGATTCTATTTTTCAAGTACATAGAGCTAGTATAATCACACAAGACACTTCAACATCTAGAGTATATGGAAATAGTTTCTTTCTTTTCCCTTATAGATTTGGAAGTCCCCATGAATATCAACTTATCTGATTATTCAATCCTTGAGTGCTAACATCTATGAAGAAAATCAACATCCCCCATTTAAAAAAATATTTGAGGACCACCATTTGTTTTAAAGACTAATTCTTTCTATAATGAGTCATAAAAAATGTTTTAGGTTTCAAAAGTTTGTAACTATTTCTATCACATTTATAGTGACCTGAAAATAAATAATATTTGTCATCTAAACAAGTCTTCTGTTTTCATTTCAATAATTTATCTCCAGTATTTATATAGCATATAAAAAAATTATATACTGGCGGGACAGTGGTGGCATATGCCTTTAATCCCAACACTTGGGAGGCAGAGGCAGGAGGATCTCTGAGTACAAGACAAGTCTGGTCTACAGGCGCTAATTCCAGGACAGCCTCCAAAGCCACAGAGAAACCCTGTCTTGAAAATAAATGTGTAAATTTTGCAATATTACTTGGAGGATACACATTGAAGACAGTACTTCAAACTATTTGTAAATTTGCAAATATATGTAACACCTTCTTCTGTAACTCATAACCACATTTTACACTACAACTGAAGTACTTTTCTCATTCATGAAACCAGCCAATTCCCTTTGTATCCTAGCTTACCTTCTGAGCTGGTAATTTTTATGTCAAGTTGGCTAACCAGTTTTATATCAGCTTTTCATCAAGGGAGTAATTGAGTATCTCATGATGACAGACAAACTTAGGAATATGTAAGAGTCTCCCAGGTTGTACTGGTTTGAAGCTATAAGGGAGTCAAGGAAAGCAGCTGAGGATTGGCCCTGTGGGTGGCCAGGAGAAGCTACTGGTAAAAGTGCAGCAAAATAAAATAGAAAACACCAGAATTTCTGGGTCATGGAGAGACACTGAGGCTTGGCTCTATGTGGCAGGGTTAGCCTCTAAGAGAACCTTGCAGAGGCTACTGTTGAAGGTGCACCGAAGAACCCAGCATTGTGAAAGCACCAGTACCATCAAGGATGGCATCCATGGGGTGGAGCTATCTTGAGCCTTAGACACAAGCTGCATATCTGTGCACTGCAAAGCCAGACAAGTGCCATTGTCACATGTTTCTGAGTCTAGAATATTATGAGTCCCAGATGTCTAACCCTGAGCTTCCTACAATGGACTTTGGTTTTTATTTGATTGAATAGTGACTGTGCCTTTTCCCTCTTGGAATAAGAAAATACATAACTGACTGTTGTCTTTAAAGTACCAACAATCCAAGACTGTGAAATTTTAATTTTATAAACTTTACTTTTGAAATTTTAAAAATTATTATTTCTATTTGTCCCCAGGTGTTTGCTCTACTGTCCTGATGAAGTTACCTCTTTACATGAGCTTTCTGGAGGTCATAGGCAGCACCAGCACATCTAGTTGTGGAGGGGGATCTATATTCCTTTTGGACTTCATGAGATCAATTTCCGATGAACTTGCTATGAATGATGTAACTCACACATAAGCATTAAAGGCACTTATTCAGAAATGTCCCTGATGGCATCTACCTCTACAATCTCCCAAATGGTAAATTTCTTATTGGCCTTTTCCAGTAAGGAACCAGGCACAGTTAGTGCACTGAATTGCTTGCACATGACCCTTTTTGATATGACTGCTGTTTCATCTTTTTTTGGTCATCTTGGAACTGACACCTGAAAAAGTTTTGATTTTTTAATTGATTTAAATATTTTCAGGCAATATATTTTATTATATTCTTTCCCCTCCCATAATTCTTCCAAGTCCTCCATACCCATCTACCCACCCACCTTCATGCCTGCTTTCTCACTCTCTCTCTCTCACTCACTCACTCACTCAAATAAAGAAAAATATAAAATAAAAAAGAAACAAACTAAAACATAGAAAAAGAAATAAAATAATATCAGCAAGATAGTAAATGCCCAAACAAAACAAGAAGAAGAAGAAGAAGAAGAAGAAGAAGAAGAAGAAGAAGAAGAAGAAGAAGAAGAAGAAGAAGAAGAACAACAACAACAACAACAACAACAACAACAACAACACACACACACACACACACACACACACACACACACACACAAATGGAATCCATTTTGTGTCAGCCAAATATTGCTAGCATGGGGCCTGATCTGGCATGTGATTCATATACCCAGTGGCACTCTACTGAAGAAAACTTATTTTCCCTATCCTCAAAGGTAGATATTGAAAATAGCTTCTTCATTAAGGGTAGAACCCTGTGTCTCTTCCTCCTCTCAGTGCTAGTATTTTGTATGTGTTTGAATTTTGCATGTCTGTGATTGCTCTCACAGTCTCTGGGGATACTGTGCATTAGTCCTCTTACATCTGGAAGATGCTGCTTCATTGGAGTCATCCACCACCTCTGGCTCTTATCATCTTTCTGCCTCTTCAATATTAATCCCTGAGCTTTAAAGGAGTTTGATAAAAATAGCCCTTTTAGAGCTTAGTGTTCTGAATTTCCCCACTCTCTGCACATTATATAGTTTTGGAACATTTTTTAATTACCATCTACTGAGAGAAGCCTCACTCATGAGGTCTGACATGTGGCTATAACATTTAACTATAACACCGCATTCTACAAAGGATAGAGATAATTACTTAAATATGTGTATGAATATAACATTTAAGACTTTTTATCAATATATTTGTACTTTAATTTAATTACTAATATCAGTGCTTTCCCTAAAACGTAAGTATCTTTTAATAACATGTTCATCAGTATGTTGCTTTAAAATGGTACAATTTAATCAGAAATCTTCCTGCATACTTTAAATATATTGTTTTACTTAGAGACAAACATCATGTTCACTACAAATAATTTTAATAGATTCATAAAGCAGTTCCCTGAAGTATCTCAAAATACAAGATTTTAATGTTATTAGTCTTCAAGCAGTCATGAATAATTAATATGAGTCAAGTTGATTTATTTTGAATATTTGTTAAGTAAATTTGAAAATGTTTTCTAAATTATTGATGTTTTGTTTGTTTTTATGATAGAAAATATATTAATGCAAATTTAGATTTCAAGAAATTGCATCAAGGCTGAAATATGGGAATCTGTGAGTTTTACTCTAATGCTTTGAACTCTTATTACACCATTAGCTATATATTGAAATAATAAATAGTTCTTCATTTCAACTTGAAATGATATGGGGTTATAACATGAAAAATAAAACACCAGAAACAGATATTGGGGTTCAACTTTCAAGCTTAAGATCGGATAAGCAATGCAGCTGGCTACTAACTCTTACCTCTACTTCAGACTGAAAGTTGATTCTGGCTCCACAAAAGCTCAGACTGAAATTCTAGACTGCTATGCTCTCCTCAGCTTGACTGGAGATGCCTGAGACTCAGTGTCTTCCTATCCTCAATGTGGCTTGAGAATGAATGCTAGCTCAGAGACAGAGTTCCTATGTTAAATACCTCTTATGCATTCTGGGATTGAAGATTTGTGATCCCAAGTGCTGAGATCTTCTTTGTGTGAGCTCTTTCTCTTTAGGACTGGATATATTCCGTGTATTTGAGTGGCCTTGAACTAACAGAGATCCATTTACCTCTACCTCCCTAGTGGTGGGATTAAAGGTGTGTACCACCACTGCCTAACTTCTATAGCTTGTGTCTGATTGCTTTCTAAATTTTCAGACAAGCTATTAAAAATCACAAATAATATATCACCACATGGGGGACATGTTTCAAACAATAAATAATTCTCCATCAGTATATTTAGTTTAATGTATGGATAATTCAATGAATCTTGAACATGTACAGCATTTGGCCACAATGATACACAAATAATTTCTTTCCTCAGAGAGTAATTTCACTTTATGCAAGAGAAAGACTGAAAGAAATTGTTCCCTTTGGTTGAAAAACACACAGAGGCAGTACTTGCAAGAGGAGGGAGCATATAATTATGCTCTATGAAGGATAAACTGCTTTTTCATAAAAAAAGATCTTTCTCGGGTAGCACTGTTCTCCTTTTTGACAAATAAATCAGCTTGAATTTGTGATGATCACACATTAGAGCACATTTGTCTTCTAATGACACTGGGATTCATGGGAACACTTGCTATTAACACAAATGAGAAGTAGACACATCAATTGCTTCATGTGAAGATTAAAATGTTTCTCTTCATTTGAACCCAATACATTATTGGTAATTACATTATGTGTCAATAATAATTACTCTTATTCTGTTTAACACTGCTGTTTAGAGACAGCATCTTATTGCACTGCAAGGGTCATAAAAACATCAAGAACAACAGAGGACCCTTCCTTTCAGAACTTTGTGGTCTTAATCTAACGGCAGGAAGGTTTATTAATATATTCTGCCTTCTCCCAACCCCTTCACCTCCTCCTACCTTCCCTCTCATGCCTCCTAGCCCAGCCCCAGTCTGCTTCTCCTCACAAGTAAGGGCTCCCATGAGGAGTCAATATAGTGTGGCACAATAGGTTGCATTAGGGCCTGGACCCTCTCCCACTCACTAAAACTGAGCATGGTTATAGAGAGAATGGAAGGGTAGACTCCAAAACAACACAGGAAACCTTGTCTCAAAAAGAAAAATTCTGACCATGACATCCCAACATACTGTATAGGTTCCAACAAACAAGTTTGTGTACTGGAATTGGAGATTGTATTGTGGTCCTACTATCACTGAGCATGGCATTTCACCCTAAGGAATGGGTTCCAACAAGCTAGCTCATGTACCATGTTTGCATCTTGGTCCTACTGTAAGGGGCCCCTCTGATAGTCCAAGCTTCACAACTGACTACCACTTATGGAGAGCCTAGTTTGGTTCTATGGAGTCTCCACAATTGTAGGTCTAGAGTTCATGAGTTTCCATTAGCTTGGTTCAGCTATCTCTAAAGATTTTCCCATTATGATGTTGACCTCCCCTGCTTTTATGTTCCCTCCTCCCTCTGTTCGCCTGGATTCCTGGAACTCAGTCTGGTTCTTGGTTGTGGATCTGTGCATATGCTTCCATCAATTAATGGATGAGGGTTCTACAATGATAGTTGGGGCATTCATCAATCCTATTACAGGGGTAGGTCTTTTCACAATCCTCTTTACTTTTTCTAGGAGTCTTAGTTGGGGACCTCCTTGTGGATTCTTTGGAGCTACCCTAACACCAGGTTTCTCCCCAAGCCCATAGTGGCTCTCTCTATTAAGTTATCTTTTTCATTGCTCTTCCACTGTGTCCCTCTCCACCTATGCCATCTCTGTCTCTCCTGTTCTCCTCCCATTACCAACCCCAATGCCCCCAGTTTTCTCTGTAGATTTCATCTAATTTCTCTTCTCAGGGTTATCAATGTGTCCCTCTTTGGGTCCTCCTTGTTACCTAGCATCTCTGGAGCCTTGGACTCTAGTCTGCTTATCCTTTGCTTTATATCTAATATCCAATTATGGGGTGAATACATACCATGTTTGCTTTTCTGAGTCTTGGCTATCTCACTCAGGATCATTTTTTCCTAGTTCCATCCATTTGCCTAAAATTTTCATGAGATCATCATTTTTACCACTAAGTAGTATTCCATTGTGTCAATGTACCACATTTTCCTTATCCATTTTTCTGTTGAGGAGTATCTAGGTTGTTTCCAGCTTCTGGCTATTACAAATATTGCTTTTATGAATGTTGTTGAGCAAATGTCCCTGTTGTATGATTGAGTGACCTTTGGGTAAAAGGTATAAGCTGGTATTTCAAAATTGTTTTGATTTGCATTTCTTTGAGGATTGAGGATCTTGAGCACTTCCTTAGATGTCTTTTAGCCATTCAAAAACTTCAGTTGACAATTTTCTGTTTAGCTCTGTACCCCATATTTTAACTGGGTTATTTTGTATTTTGATGACTAGGTTCTTGGGTCCTTTAAAATTTTGGAAATCAGCCTTCTGTCAGATGTGGGGTTGATGAAAATATCTTCCCATTCTGTAGACTCTCATTTTGTCTTTTTGACAGTGACTTTTGCCTGACAGAAGCTTTTCAGTTTCAGGAGGTTCCATTTATTGATTGTTGCTTTCAGTGTCTGTGCTACCAGTGCTACATTTAGGAAGTGGTGTCTTATACCAATGTGTTCCAGGCTACTTAACCACTTTCTCTTTCATTACGTTCAATGTAACTGGATTTATGTTGAAGTCCTTGAACCACTTGGATGTGAGTTTTCTGCATGATGCTAGATATGGATGTATTTGTAATCTTGTACATGTTAATGTATAGTTATGCCAGCACTATTTGTTAAAGATATTTTGCTTTTTCCATTGTACCATTTTGGCTTCTTTGTCAAAAATCAGGTATTCATAGGGGTATGAATTGATATCAGGGTCTTCAGTTCAATTCTTTGGTCCATCTGTCTGTTTTTATGCCAATATCAAGCTGTTATTATTACTATAACTCTATAGTAGATTTTGAAGTCTGAGATGGTGATGCCTCCAGAAGTTTCATTATTGTTCAGAATTGCTTTGCCTATTTTTTGTTTGGTTTTGTTTGTTTGTCTCATCTGAACTTGAGTATTGTTCTTTCAAGAGCTGTGGAAAATTCTGTTAGGATTTTGATGGGGATTGCATTGCATCTGTAGCAATTTTATAATTGTTGCTTCTAAATGATGATGTTCACTTATTTCTTTCTCAGCCCCTTTATTAGTGGTTTTTTTTGAGTTAATCTTGTATCATACCACATTATTGAAGGTGTTTATCAGCTGTAGGTGTTCCAAGGTAGAGATTTTGTAATTACTTATGTATACTATTATATCATTCATCAATAGTGATAGTTTGACTTCTTCCTTTCCAATTTGTATCCCTTTGTTTTCCTTTTTTTCTCTTGCTGCTCTGGCTAGAACATCTAGTACTATATTGAATAGGTAAGGATAGAATGGACAGCCTTGTCTTGTTTGTGATTTTAGTGGAATCACTTTGAGTTTCTCTCCAATTAGTTTAATGTTGGCTGTTGGCTTGATATATATATTATCTTTATTATGTTTAGGTATTTTCTTGTATCCATGATCTCTACAGGAAATTATCATGTTGAATTTTGTCAAAGGATTTTCAGCATCTAATGAGATGATCATGTGGATTGTTTTTCTTTTAGTTTGTTTATAAGGTGGATTATATTGACAGAATTCCATATCTTGAACCAACCCTGCCTCTTGGTCATGGCAAATGACATTTTTGATATGTTCTTAGATTCAGTTTGCCAGTATTTTATTGAGTATTTTTCCATCAATGTTTATGATGGAGATTGGTCTGTAGTTCTCTTTGTTTCATCTATATGTAGTTTGTGTATCAGGGTTACTCTATCCTCATAGAAGAAGTTTGGTAGTCTTCCTTATATTTCTGTTGTGTGGTATAGTTTGAGGTGTACAGGTATAGCTCTACTTTTAAGTCCTGGTAGAATTCTGAACTGAAACCAACTGGCCCCTGAGATTTTTTGGGGGGGGGCATGGGAGTGTTTATGGTCTTGTTTTAATTTTGGTATGTGGTAACTATCCAGAAAATTGTCTGTTTCTTTTAGATTTTCTAGTTTTTGGAGTACAGGTTTTGAAATTATGACCTGATGATTCTCTAGATTTCCTCAGTGTCTTTTGTTATGTCCCCCTGTTCATTTATGATTTTGTTAATTTGGATATTCTCTCTCTATAATTGGGTTAGTTTGGATATGGATTTGTCTATCACAATATCTGTTAGAGCCCTGTATCTGTGTTAACTTTCTGTCTGGCAGACCTGCCCACTGGTGAGAGTGGGGTGTTAGTCTCCCAATATTACTGTATGGATTTTAATGTGGGATTGGAGATTTGGTAGTGTTTCTTTTATGGATGTTTGTGCCCTTGAATTTGGGACATATATATTCAGGATTGAGACTTCTTGCTGGAGTTTTTCCTGTGATGAATATGAAATGCCCTTCATAATCTCTTTGATTACCTTTAGTTTAAAATCTATTTTGTTAGACATTAGAATAGCTATACCAGCTTGATTGATTCTTAGGACCATTTGGTTTGAAAGTATGTTCCCCTACTTAATCGGAAATGTTTGTCTTTGAAGTTGAGATGGGTTTATTTTATGCAACAGAAGGATGGATCCTGTTTTCTTATACATTCTGTTAGCCTGTGATTTTTTATAGGCCAGTTGAGTTGACTGATATTAAGGGATATCAATGACCAGTGGTTGTTGATTCCTTTCATTTTTTGTTGTTGTTGTTGTTGTTGTTGGTGGTGGTGCTGTGTGTGTGTGTGTGTGTGTGTGTGTGTGTATGTGTTCTTTAAGATTTTGCTGATATTCTATTATTTATTGCCTGTGATTTCCTGGGTAAGTCCAACCTCCTTTTTTGGAGTTTTCCTTCTAGTGCTTTCTGTAGTACTGTAGTTGTAGATAGGTATTGTTTAATCTGGTTTTGTCATGGAATATCTTGTTTTCTCCATCTATGGTAATTGAAAGTTGTGCTGGATATAGTAATCTGGATTGGCATCTATGATCTCCTAGAGACTGCATAATGTCTATCCAGAACCTCCTGGTTTTGAGAGTTTCCATTGAGAATTTGTTTTTTTTTATTCTGATGGTTCTGCCTTTATATATTATTTGACCTTTTTATTTGCATCTATTAATATTTTCTTTATTCTGTATATTTTTTGTTTTTATTATTATGTGATAGGAGGACTGTTTTTATTTGGTCCAGGCTATTTGGTGTTCTGTAAGCTTCTTTTATCTCACAGGCACTTCCTACCTTAAGTTGGGAAGGTTTTTGTCTATGATTTTGCTGAATATATTTTCTGTGTCTTTGAGCTGGTATTCTTCTCCTTCTATCCCTATTATTCTTAGGTTGGTCTTCTGATCGTGTTCAAGATTTCCTGGACATTTTGTGTTATGACTTCATTGGTTTTAATGTTTCCTTTGACTGATGAATCTATTTCCTCTATAGTACCTTCAACACCTGAGATTATGTGTTCCATCTCTTGCATTCTGTTGGTTATGCTTGCATCTGTAGTTCTTGTTAATTTACCCATACTTTCCATTTCCAGAATTCCCTCTGTGTTTTCTTTATTTCCTTCATTTCAATTTTCTACTCTCAGACTTGTTTTTTGTTTCTCCTTGGTTTTCTTGGCTTTCTTTAAGGGATTTATTGATTTTTTCCATTTTGTCTTTTCTTCCATTTCTTTAAGGGAATTTTTCATTTCTTTTTTAAAGGCCTCCATCATCTCCATCAAGTTATTTTAAGCCATTTTCTTCTGCTTCTTCTGTTTGGGATGTTCAGGTCTTCCTGATATAGTACCACTAGGAGCTGTTGTTGCCATATTGCTCATTGGGTTGTTGAATGTATTCTTGTATTGACATCAATTCACCTCTTATTCAGCTTGGTGCAGGCAGTGTATTTGTTTCTTGATCCTCTTATTCCTCTCTCAGCCCTCTCTGTGCAGTAGACATATGTGCCCAGGGGACTGCTTTCAGTCTTCTCTCTCAGTCCTCTGTGCAGTAAATGCCTGTGTCCCCGGAAGCCACTGAGTTCAATGGGGATGGGTGGGATTGGACATAGGTGGGATTAGGTTACATGTTACCATGACGGAATGTTGGTATAGCCAGCTCGCAGGAGTCTTTCCTGCTGACATGCTAGTGTGGTTGAGATTGGTGGCAGAGGAGGCTGGGGTTTTACCCTGCAACCAAGGGCCTGGTGGATGTGTGTTCAGAATGGGAAGCAGATCATTCACCTCTCTCCACATGTGATCTTAGCCCAAAGGCTGAGAAGCAATAGAAGTAATTTTCCTAAAAAGAAATTGTAAGTGAATTCCCTGTGTATATGTTCATATATGTCAACATATCTAATTTCACATTCTCATCCTGAATCACTTTAAGAAATATAACTTGTTATGTCTAACTTCATTTCATCTGCATGTTTCATTTTTGCCGTATTACAAGATATTTGTATCATTATTAAAAAATTGTTAGTTATTGAACTATAACAAAATGTGTATCTTAACTTTTTATACTAAATAAATATAATAGTAGATAAGTTCCAACACAAAATTCATATGTGAAATAAATGTAAATAAGTCTATAAAATGTACTCTAATATTATTTCCAATTAAAATTTTGTTCACAGTCCTTATGAATTAAAAACCATTGAATTTTGTTTTCCAACTTAAAGTGTCATATTTTATGGAAGTAATGATTATGAGAAGGACCAGTAGAAGGAGGTAGATAATGAATATGGTTAAAGTACATAATTTATATAATTTAAAAGATAATTATGTAGCACTGCTTTGTACAATGAATATATACCAATAGTCCACATTGGGTTTCCAAGAATATTGGTAATAGATTTTTCTTAAATGGATGTTCTACTGAGAGAAAATTAACTATTTATTCATCTGACCCTGTGATAATTCACCTACAATAATATCTAATTCCATCAATTTTCCTACAAGAATCATGATTTCATTTTAATTTCATTCATCTTATGATGGGCATCTAGACAGCATCAGCCTCTTAGCTGCTATGAATAGTAAGCTACAAACAGAATAATTAATATTCTGTATGGTCAGATATAGAGTAAGATATGTACCTAGGCATGATAAGGCTGGGACATAGGTAGCTCCATTTTTATTTCATTAAATGTATATATCTTCATAATGCCTGAAAAAGATTAGTTTACCACCAACACCTAATAAATCTTCCTCTTCCATCTCAGTTTTACAAATGTTTGTTTCTTGATGCTAGTCAATTTATGTCAGGTGAAACTGAATTGCTCAATATATTTAATTTTGATTTACCTGAAGATTTCAGGTTTTCTCACTTGTAAAAATATTTACTGGCCATTCATACTTCTTCTTATAAGGAATTTTTATTCATTTCATTGGACTGCTTGTTACTTAGAACAATTGAGGTAGCCTTGTTTTTGTAGTTATTTACTTATTCTGGATTTTACCCACTGCCCAAGGTGTACCTGACAATGATGTTGCACAGTCTATCTCCACTCTGCTAAAGCTTTCTCTCTCTCTCTCTCTCTCTCTCTCTCTCTCTCTCTCTCTCTCTCTCTCTCTCTCTGTGTGTGTGTGTGTGTGTGTGTGTGTGTGTGTGTGTGTGTGTGTGTAGTTCATTAAACTACAAAGGGAAATATTAAAAGGAAAATTTAATAGGTCACAAAATGTTTGGGAAAGAAAATGTAATTTAAAAGCAGATATTAGAATACATATGACATGAAAGCAGAATATGAGTAGAAATAAAGACCATCAACAACAGAGTATGAAAATCTGATAATGAAACCCCTTACTGTGTGTTGGGGATAGGGGGTGATGGGAGATGATATATAAATGAGAGACTCTTCTACCAGGATAGCCATTACTTTCATCCTATCCCTTAGCATGCATGCTGAAGTTTGATGCAACCACTCACTTACTCTCATGGGCTTTTGCCTTTGCAGAGCCGAGTAAAACCATGGTCTTACACATACTGGACAAACATTCCACCAGTGTATGACTCTTATTGCTTCTTTAAATATTAGCCTCTCCTGAAATTGGCCTAAATAATACACAATTTACCATCTCATGCTGCTTTTGGCTCTTGTAGATTCTCAAAAGGTTCCAGAGCTTCAAATGCTTTCTTGAGCAAATGCACCCAGCCAATTGCTCTTGGGAGGACATGCTTTACTCTAGAGTTCAGTTTTCTTCCTACTCCCAAGGAGTATGTACCAAAGGTTTGCATTGTCCTTCTTAATTCATCAGAGGAGATAATTATTTCTTCATGTTAATATTAGAACATCATTTTTCTCCTTAAAGATAATACTTTATTTTCTTTACAAACAACTTAGTCATGGGACAGTTTTTCAAACAACCAACATAGGCTTGAAAAAATTGCCTTGTGTTCTGGGTCTGAGGTTAGAGAAGGTGCGGATACAGGCACAAAACCAAACCAATACGAAGTGTTTGGAATAATCACTTGGAATAAAATCACATGCATATGTGATTTTGTGAATGTTTTTATTGAAATAGAATTACATCATTTCTCCTCCTCCCTTTTCTCTGACGATTCCCCTCCAAGATTCCCTTCTAAAAAACCCTTCCTTTGACTCAACTCTCGTTTATAGTTTCTTTTTCTTTGATTATCAGATTTGCAAGCATAGTATTCTCTCATGCCCTAATTAGTTTTTGATGGCTATTCTACATTCCAAAAATTGAGAAGACCTCTCTTTTAATTTAAGAATATTAGTGATGAAAGTTATTAGATTCGATTAAAATTGAATTATAAATTACAGGTCATATCAATTTAAATATTCTTTGAATTTTACAATAATAGCTAAAACAATAGTTTTGGTTACTTGATTACACACTTTCTTTATATCTCATTAAGAAATTATGAAATCACTGAGCTCGTTGTTGTTGGTACACAGCTTTAATTTTGGAACTTGGGAGGCAGAGGCAGAAGCAGGCAGATCTCTGTGAGTTTGAAGTCAGCCTGGTCTCCAGAGCAAGTTCTAGGACAGGCTCCAAAGTGATACAAAAAAACAAAAACAAAAACAAAAAACAGGAGAAATTATGAAGTCACATAATCCAATAGAATAATATTCAATTTTAGATATGTTCCATGTTGCACAAATGGCCCTATTCGTATTGCTAAATGCAGATAGCAATCAAAACAGAAACTTTGAAAAATTTGTGTTAGACAGAATTGTATGAGAATTCATAATTAAATTAAGAATCTATTCTCTGTTCCTGGAGGTCAAATTGATTATCCTTAGTAAAGGGCCCACTAATACAGAAGCAAGAAGCTTGAATGGATCTTTGTTGCAGGTTTTCCACATCAGACATTCACACCAGGAAAGCAGAATGGTACATTTGTACTCCACCGCAGTATCTACAATATCCACTATAAATTGCTATAGGGAGAAAGCAAGAACACATTTTACAAAAAGAGATTTTGTAAAATCATAGAGGGCAAGCTGGGCTTGGGGATGGGGTATATTCCTAACTTTGACTCAGAGTTAAAGGTGAGGATACTTCAAAGGGGAAGGGAAAAAATGAAATAACCTCCATGCATAATGAACTTTGCTGACATCATAGTTCTGCCAAGAATTGTCCCTGACTAATTAGTACAAATTCCCAAATATCTAAGGCTTGACAGTATTAAATTCACCATGACTGGATTTCCCATTCATAGGCCATTTCCCTAAGAGTGTTGGACGGTTATCCTGGCATATGTATATTTAACAACAATTAATGAAAAAGAAAGGGGGTGGCATGCATTTGACAGAGACAAAACAGGGGTCAACTATGTAATTGTAATCTCAAAAGCTGAAAGAAGTGAGGAAAATAACTTACTGCGCCCCTTTCATTGATGAAAGCATCAGGAAAAACTGCAAAAAAAAAAAAGAAAGAAAAAAGTTTTCCATTCTGACCACTATGTTATTGTCATTTAGAAAAATTAGAGCCACTTGGATTAAATGGAAATAGCACCTGGCATGATTTTCACATTAGTGCCCTGGCCCTGGCCTTCCCCACCTGTACATCTCAGAGGCTTTTGTGTTCTTGTTGTTGCTTTGTCCTCTCTTTGTCTATTTGTAAAATTAATAGGACTCGTGGAATTTGTCCTAAGTCATATGGCTATCAAGGAAACAGAATCCTATTTTCCCTTCCAGAAAGGTCCATTCGTACTTACTTGAGCCCTCCTTGTTATTTAGCTGTTTTGAGTCTGTAAACTGTAGCATGATTATCCTTTACATAAGCATCCAGGGTGGACTCAGGTCATGTGGAGATAGGAACAGGAAGGATCAGAATATGGGAAAAAGGATAGAGAGAGGATACTGGGAGAGAAAACTGGATTTGGAAGGCATTTGGAGGACAAGGTATAAACCTAGTGCATTGGAAACTCCCAGGAATCTATGACTTCTAGTATTGGGTCATATGGAGCCTGAACCAGCCTTCTTCTGTAACTAGGAAAGGCTTCTAGTGGAGGAATTGGGACACCAACCCAACCATAAAAGCTTTGACCTACAATTTGTCCTGCCTGCAAGATATGCTTAGGTAAAGGTGGCACTGAACTTGTGGAAGTGGCCAATCAAAGACTGGTCACACTTGAGACCTATGCCACCAGACAGAGTGCCCCTCCCACCAGACACTGCCTAGAGGCCAGGACCCAGATGCAGGATAGCCCAAAGACCTAGGATAGAAGCAAACATGATCAACAAAAAAAGTAATCAATGAAATGATTCTTAATGATATTCTAGTACATTCATATATTGGTCCATAGCACAATTGTCATGAGAGATGTTTCATCCAGCAACTGATGGGAACAGATGCAGAGACCCACAGCCAAACATTAGATTATCTTAGGGAATCCTGTGGAGGAGAGGGAGACAGATGGGCCAAGGATGCCACAAGTAAACCCACAGAATCAACTTAACCAAGGCTCATACAGCTTGGTCTTCTTGTGGGACTCCTAACATTTGGAGCAGGATAACTTTCTGACTCTTCTGCCTGGTTTTGTTACTCTTTTCCTCTTTTTGGCTTGCTTATCCAGAATTAGTATGAGGGGAGGTACCTAGTTTTTGCAATTTGATATACCACATTTGGTTGACACATATATGAGAGGCCTTCTCGTTTCTGAAGGAAAATGGAAGAGGAGAGGATCTGGAGGAATATGGGGGTGAAGAGGGAGGCTGGGGGGAGAGGAGGGGGAAAACTAGTCAGGATGTTAATATGTAAGAGAAAAACAAATCTGAAAAAGTGGCAGGATGCTTAACCATTCAGATGAGGACAAGGTGCCCAGGGACCCAAAGGTGGGGATGGCCAGGGTCCTCTAGGCAGCGCCTGGCATGTGTGCATTTTTCCCTCTGAATACATCCGTTTTTTTTTTCTTCTTTTTTTTTTTTTTTTGAATTAGAAACAAGATTGTTTCCCATGTCAATCCCAGGTCCCTCTATCTTCCCTCCTCCCCTCCAACCCCCCCCCAACTAAAACCCTACTTATCACATATCCTTTCTGCTTCCCCTGGAGGGTGAGGCCTTCCATATGGTGTCATCAGAGTCTATCATACCCTTTGGGATAGGGCCTAGGGCCACTGCCGTGTGTCTTGGCTCAGGGAGTATCCCTCTATGTGGAATGGGCTCCCAAATTCTACACCTATGCTAGGGATAAGTACTGAACTTCAGAGGTTTTCTCACTGAAACCCATGTTCCTGGGGTCTGGATCAGTCCCATGCTGGTATCTTAGCTATCAGATTGGGGACCAAGAGCTCCCCAATGTTCAGGTCAGCTGCTTCTGTGGATTTCACCAGCCTGGTCTGGACCCCTTTGCTCATCACTCGCCCTTCTCTGCAACTGTATTCCAGTTAAGTTCAGTGAGTAGTTGTGGGTATCTCTTTCTATTTCCACCAGCTGCTAGATGAGGGCTATAGGGTGGCATATAAGTCAGTCATCGATCTCATTATCAGGGGAGGGCATTTAAGGTAGCCTCTCCTATGTTGCTTAGAGCATGTGTGCATTTTTACAAAAAGGAAATATTTAGTAGAGTATTGTAATAGTTAAAGGGAAATTGTTCATGCACTATGGAAAGTTGCCAGAGGCCACTAGCCACATGGATAAATGGTGATATTGGTCAGGAGTAGACTGAAGGGCATGTCTGCTGGACAGCTAGGGTTATGATGTTGATGTCCCCCTAGTCTGCTGCCAAGAGCCATATCAGGTTCCCTGGTCCAGAGTAGCCATAGTCTGTGTTGATGTCCATTGCTCCAGTTGCCATCAAGTGTTATGCTTATTCCAGTGGCCTGGCCTGCCTGCTTGTCCATGTTTGGGTCCATGATCAATGCTGCCACTGTGACCATACCAATCCTTGTGGCCTTTGCATTCACCTGGGACTATGGTCACAACCAGGCCTAGGCTGATGCCAAAGACCATGTCTGGTTTTGTGGTGCTACCATAGCTGAAGTCTATGTTGATGACCATGTCCCACAGACCCATGAAAGGCCTCGTGAAGCCTGGGGTCTGGGCTGCAACCTGTGGCCTCATTGGTGCTCAGAGCCATTTTGATCCAATTTGGCCAGGCTTCCACTTGGAGCTAGGTTGTCAACTAGGCCAAGCTGCTGCCTGAGACCATGTCTGGGTCCATGGCCAAACTGAAGCCAAGGTCTGTGTTCATGGCCCAGGTTGCCATTAGGGCCAACACAGAGTCCCCTGGATCTGGGCAGGTGACTCTGTCTTGTTTTGAGTCTGAGGGCCATGCCACAGCAGTGACCATACAGATATGGATGGCCTGAGCTGCTACCCAGGGTCATGATGTCATTTGGGCTCTGGCTGCTGCCAAAGACCATGTCTGAGTCCATGGCCCTTAAAGCACCTAGGGTCTGAATTCAAGTATGGGGCTCCTGTTGCCACCAAGTGCCATGAGGATACCCAGGATAATATCAGCCATGTGAGTCCAGGTTGGTGTCTGAAGGCCCAGATGAATCCAGATCTGAGTGGCCAGAACTGCTACTCAGTGTCATGAAGACATCTAGGACAGAGCTTCTGCAGAGGATCATGTCAGGGTCTGTGTCCCAACTGCATCCAGTGTCTATGCTGATATCCAATGCCCCTGCTATGACTGTCTGCAGACACCAGAGATGGAGGCCCATGTTAGTGTTTCAGGACAGCTGGGGAAGTAGTGATAGCCAGACTCAGCCACTGTTGAGAACCATCTAAGGGTCCATGGTTATACCATGTCAGGGGTCTGTGCTAAAGGTTGTGTCTTGCATTGCCACCAAAGGTCACATAGAGGCCCAAGGTCTCTTAGAGCCTTGGCTCTAAGGCCTGTCTTAGGTTGACCTGCTGAACAAGCTCTTACCCATCATTGATTATCAGCCCTAGAAGAGCATTCATTCCCGGAGAGCTGCCAGGGTGAGGTGATTAGGCAGTAGACTTTTGAATTTCAGATAATCAGGTGTGCATACATAACCTCCTGTGGAGGACTGTGACAGGCATGCCTAAGAGCAATTAACACCTAAAGAGTTCCCTCAGTTGCTGCCCACTGCTATCGAATATCCTTCAGGAGACATTTAAGGATAATAAGGATTAATAAACCCCCTCCAATTAAGGCATATATGAGCATCCAGGAGGGATCAAACATACTTTTTATATTATGCCACACTTTTCAAAAACTAGAACCAAAGACCATAATCTCTATCCTTGTCTGATTTAGTTGAAATATATCAATTTGTTTGCAGGGGTCAATGAGAGCAAGAAAGGAGAGAGTGTATATCCTGGATTATTCCTTCCTTAGTGGAAGCAGGCTGATCAATGGCCAGATGCACAACTCTTTTTATTTTATTTTATTAGTTCTAGTTAGGGAACAAGCTTATTTCAAGTCACTTCTCCCTCTCCCTCCCCTCATCCCCAACCCTCCTCCCCCACCACCAGCGCACCCCCACCCCATCCACCCACCACTCCCCAGGCAGGGTAGGGCCCTCAATGGGGGCTCTGCAAAGTCCACCAAGTCTTCCTATGCTGGTCCTGGGCCCTTCCCCATGTTTCCAGGACCAGAGTATAACCCTTCACGTGGGATGGGCTCTCAAAGTCCCATCTTGCACCAGGGAAAAATATTAATACACCACCAGAGGCTCCCTGGGGTGCAGAGGCCTCCTTATTGACATCCATGTTCAGGGGTCTGGATCAGTTTTGTACTGGCCTCCCTGACAGCATCCGGGGTCGATGTGCTCTCCCTTGTTCAGGTCAACTGTTCCTGTGGGTTTCTCCAACCTGGTACAGATCACTTCGTTCTTCATTCCTCCCTCTCTTCAACTAAATTTCCGACTTTGGCTCAGTGTATATCTGTGGATATCTGTCTCTGCTTCCTTCAGCCACTGGGTGAGGGCTCTAGGATGGCATAAAGAGAAGTCATCAATCTCATTTTAGGGGAAGGGCTTTTGGGTTATCCTCTCCACCATTGCCTGGATTGTCACAACGTGTCCTCCTTGTAGGTCTCTGGAGATCTCCCTGGTTCCAGATCTCTTCTCGGCCCTATAGTGGCTCCCTCTGATATGATATCTCTCATCCTGCTATCTTTCCTCTATTCTTCCCCCAACTCAATGTTTCTGCCCCTCCATTTCCTCTCCTCTACTCCTCTTTTCTTGCTCTTATTGTAGCAGCTCCTTCGCCCCCTACATTCATGCCCCCAATTAGTTCGGGAGTTCATGCCACTTCCATTCCTGGGGACCATTTATCCCTTAGAGTTCTTCATGTTTCCTAGTTTCTTTGGTGAAGAGCATTATAGACTGGTAATCCTTTGCTCTGTCTAAAATTCATATATCAGTGAGTACATACCATGTTTGTCTTTTTTTTTGACTGGGTTACCTCACTCAGTAGAGTTTCCTCTAGTTCCATCCATTTGCCTGCGAATTTCAAGATTCCATTGCTTTTTTCTGTTGAGTAGTACTCCATTATATAAATGTACCACATTTTCTCAATCCATTCTTTAGTTTAAGGGCATCTAGGTTGCTTCCAGGTTCTGGCTATTACAAACAATGCTGCTATGACCGTGGTTGAGCATATGTCCTTGTTGTATGTACATGCCCTTTTTGGGTATATACCCAAGAGAGGAATGGCTGGATCTTGAGGTAGACTGATTCCCATTTTTCTGAGCAACTGCCATACTGATTTCCAGAGTGGTCTTACAAGTTCACACTCCCACCAACAATAGAGGAGTGTTCCTTTTTCTCCACATCCTCTCCAGCATAGATTGTCATTGGTATTTTTGATTTTAGCCATTATGACAAGTGTGAGGTGGTATCTCAGAGTTGTTTTGAGTTGCATTTCTCTGATGGCCAATGATTTTGAGCACTTAAGTGTCTTTCAGCCATTTCAGATTCCTCTTTTGAGAATTCCCTATTTAGTTCTGCACCCAACTTTTTAATTTCATTGTTTGGTGTTTTGGTGGCTAGCTTCTTGAGCTCCTTATATATTTTGGAAATCAGTCCTCTGTCAGATATGTGGTTGGTGAAGATCTTTTCTCATTCTGTGCGTGGTCATTTTGTCCTACTGACTGTTTCCTTTGCCTTGCAGAAGCTTCTCAGTTTCAGGAGGTCCTATTTATTAATTGCAGACCTCAGTGTCTGTGCTAGTGGTGTAATGTTCAGGAAGTGGTAACCTGTGCCAATTTGTTCAAGGGCAATTCCCACTTTCTCTTCTAGAAGATTCAGTATGGCTGGATTTATGCTGAGATCTTTGAACCATTTGCACTTAAGTTTTGTGCATGGTGACAGTTATGGATCTATCTGAAATTTTCTGCATGTTCAAATCCAATTGAACTAGCACCATTTGTTGAAGATGCTATCTTTTTTCCATTGTATAGATTTAGCACCTTTGTCAAAAATAAGGTATCCATAGGTGCGTGTGTCAATATCAGTGTTTTCAATTCAATTCCATTGGTCTATCAGTCTATTTTTGTGCCGATACCAAGCTGTTTTCAGAACTATGGCTCTATAGTAGAGCTTGAAGTCAGGGATGGTGATGCCTCCAGAAGATCCTTTATTATAAAGAGTTGTTTTGGCTATCCTGGGCTTTTTATTTTTCCATATAAAGTTGAGTATTGTTCTTTCAATGTCTGTGAAAAACTGTGTTGGGATTTTGATGGGGATTGCATTGAATCTGTAGATTGCTTTTGGCAGGATTGCCATTTTTACTATGTTAATTCTACCTACCCAAGAGAATGGGAGATCTTTCCACTTTCTGGTATCTTCATTAATTTCTTTCTTTAAAGTCTCAAAGATCTTATTCTACAGGTCTTTTACTTTTTTGGTTAGTGTTACCCCAAGATATTTTATGTTGCTTGTGGATATTGTGAAAGGTGATGTTTCCCTGATTTCTTTCTCATTGGGTTTATCATCTGTATATAGTAGGGCTACTGATTTTTTTGAGTTAATTTTGTATCCTGCTACCTTGCTGAAGGTGTTTATCAGCCGTGGGAGTTCCCTGGTAGAGTTTTTCGGGTCACTAATGTAGACTCTCATGTCGTCTGTAAATAGTGAAAGTTTTACTTCATCCTTTCTAATTTGTATCCCTTTAATCCCCTTTTCTTGTCTTATTACTATAGCCAGAACTTCAAGTACAATGTTGAAGAGATATGCAGAGAGTGGACAGCCTTGACTTGTTCCTGATTTTAGAGGAAACGCTTTGAGTTTCTCTCCATTTAGTTTGATGTTGGCTATTGGTTTGGTGTATATTGCTTTTATCATGTTTAGATATGTTCCTGTTATTCCTGTTCTCTCCAAAATCTTTATCATGAAGGGATGTTGGAGGGATGTTTGTCAAAGGCTTTTTCAGCATCTAGTGAGATGATCATGTGGTTTTTCTTTTTCAGTTTGTTTATATAGTGGATTACATTGATGGATTTTCGTATGTTGAACCATCCTTGCATCGCTGGGATGAAGCCTACTTGATCATGGTGGATGATTTTTCTGATATGTTCTTGGATTCGGTTGGCCAATATTTTATTGAGTATTTTAGCATCGATGGTCATGAGGGATATCGGTCTGTAGTTCTCTTTCTTAGTCATATCTTTGTGTGGCTTGGGTATCAAAGTGATTGTAGCCTCGTAGAAAGAGTTTGGCAATATCCCATCTGCTTCTATTGTGCGGAACAGTTTGAGGAGTACTGGAATTAGCTCTTGTTTGAATTTCTGGTAGAATTCTGCAGTGAAGCCATCTGGCCCTGGGCTTTTTTTGGTTGGGAGGCTTTTGATTACTGCTTCTATCTCATTAGGGGTTATAGGTCGATTTAAACTGTTTATCTGATCTTGATTTAATTTTGGTAACTGATATTTATCCAGAAAGCTGTCCATTTCCTTTAGATTTTCCAATTTTGTGGAATACAGGTTTTCAAAGTATGACCTAAAGATTCTCTGGATTTCCTCAGTGTCCCTTGTGTCTTAGCACTGCTTTCAGGGTGTCCCATAAGTTCGGGTATGTTGTGTCTACATTCTCATTAAATTCCAGGAAATCTTTGATTCCTTTTTTTATTTCTTCCACAACCCAGGAATGGTGCAATTGGGTGTTATTCATTTTCCACGCAAATGTAGGTTTTCTGCAATTCGTCTTGCTGTTGAATTCTAGCTTTAATGCATGGTGGTCTGATAAGATACAGGGAGTTATTTCAATACTTTTGTATCTGTGGAGGTTTCCTTTGCTGCCAACTATTTGGTCAATTTTTGAGAAGGTTCCATATGTCGCTGAGAAGAAGGTATATTCTTTTGTGTTTGGATGGAATGTTCTATAGATATTGTTAAACCCAGTTGTGTCATAACTTCTTTCAGATCCTTTGTTTCTATGTTAAGTTTCTGTCTAGTGGTTCTGTCCAATGGTGTAAGAGGGGTGTTGAAGTCTCCTACTGTAAGTGTGTGTGGCTTTATGTGTGGTTTGAACTTTAGTAATGTTTCTTTTACAAAGTGGGTGCTTTCGTATTAGGGGCATGGATGTTCAGGATTGAGACTTCATCTTGATGGACTTTTCCTGTGATGAGTATGAAATGCCCTTCTTCATCTCTTTTGATTGCTTTCAGTTTAAAGTCTAATTTGTTAGATATTAGGATTGCTACCCCAGCTTGTTTCTTGAGCCCATTTGATTGGAAAATTTTTTCCCATCCTTTTACTCTGAGGTATCGCCTGTCTTTGAAGTTGAGGTGTGTTTCTTGTAAACAGCAGAAGGATGGATTCTGTCTTCGTATCCATTCTGTTAGCCTATATCTTTTTATGGGTAAGTTAAGACCATTGACATTTAGGGATATTAATGTCCATTGTTCATTGGTTCTTCTTTGTTTTGGATTTATTGTTGGTGGTACCATTGCGTGTGGATTTTGCCCTCCTGTTTCTTTTTATGTTTGGTAAAATTAGATTATCTATTGCCAGTGTTTTTGTGAGTGTTGTTATGTTCATTGGGTTGGAGTTTTCCTTCCAGAGCCTTCTGTAGTGCTGGATTTGTGGATATGTATTGTTTAAATCTGTTTTTGTCATGGAATATCTTGTTTTCTCCATCTATAGTGATTGAAAGTTTTGCTGGGTACAGTTGTCTGGGTTGACATCTATGCTTCCTTAGGGCTTGTAGGGTATCTATCCAATACCTTCTGGCTTTCAGAGATTCCATTGAGAAGTCGGGTGTGATTCTGATTGGTTTGCCTTTATATGTTACTTGGCCTTTTTCCTTTGCTGCTCTTAATATTTTCTCTTTATTCTGTAGATTTGGTATTTTGATTATTATGTGTCGGGGGGGATTTCTTTTTGTGGTCCAGTCTGTTTGGTGTCCTGTAAGCTTCTTGTACTTTCATAGGCATATCCTTCTGTAGGTTGGGGAAGTTTTCTTCTATGATTTTGTTGAATATGTTTTCTGTACCTTTGAGCAGTGTTTCTTCACCTTCTTCTACACCTATTATTCTTAGGTTTGGCCTTTTTACGGTGTCCCATATTTCCTGGATATTTTGTGTTAGGGATTTGTTGGACTTGAGATTTTCTTTGGTTGATGAATGTATATCCTCTAGCGAGTCTTCAGTAGCTGAGATTCTCTCTTCCATCTCTTGAATTCTATTGGATATACTTACATCTTTAGTTCCTGATCGTTTATCCAGCCTTTCCATTTCCAGCATGGTCTCATTCTGTTTTCTTTATTGTGTCTATTTCAGCTTTCATGCTTTGATCTGTTTTAAGAGCTTCCTTCACTTGTTTGTATGTTTTTTCTTGGCTTTCTTTAGATTCTTTAAGAGATTTATTTATTTATTGGATTTTTGGTTTGTCTTTTCCTCCAATTCATTTAATTTTTTGTTTGCTTTTTCTTCTATTTCTTTCAGGGATTTTCTTGATTCCTCTTTAAAGGTCTCTATCACCTTGCTGAGATAATTTTTGAGGTCCATCTCATCTTCATGCTCTGTGTTTGGCTTTTCAGATATTGCTGGAGTGGAGTCCCTAGATTCTGGTGGTGTCATATCGGTCTTTCTGTTGTTGAGTGAAATCTTATTCTGTCTTCTCCCCATATCTTCTTTTAGTGTGTGCAGGTGGTGTCTCTCTATCTCCTCTTGTGGCCCAGTGGTGTGTGGGGGCCAGGAATTCAATGTCCACAACTCTGGATGGTCTTGACGCTCCTGGTAGTCTCCTCACTAGTTCCTAGTTCCTCGGTCGGTCGGCGGAATGGAAGAGTGAGGTGCTAGCAGATTCGGGGCACAGGGAGCTCCTCCCTGCCTGGGCGTGTCCAGCCCAATCCTGCAGGGGCAGTCGGGGGGGAGGGGTGTTTGGGGTGTATGGTGTTTTGGGCTAGAGTCGGGAACGGGCAGAGATTCACTCACCTACTCACCTAGTTCCTCGGTCGATCGGTGGAATGGAAGAGTGGGGTGCTAGCATATTCGGGGCGCAGTTTTGAGATGCACAACTCTTACCAGGGACCCATATTGGGAGCATGGCAGTCTGAGAAAAACATAAGCATGCCCTTCCAGATGGGTTAGCAGGGTGTGCTGGGGGCTGCTATTAGAAGGAGAGAGGATCTCTCTATCTCACCAGGGGAATGGGTGTGTTCCTTGACACAGATGCCCAGTACTTGTAGCCTGAGCTGAGCCCTTTGTCATTAAACCTGAAAAAGTTTATATGGAAAAGGACCTCTTTTGAGGCCAGATGAGGATCCCTCCTAGCCTCTGGTGAGACAGTCCTGGCCAACAGCTCCTTAAGAGCTCTGTTGGTTCCCTCCACTATGGCTTGCCCCTGTCGATTGCAGGGGATGACAGTAGTATGGGAAATCTTCCAGGACCTCAGAAAGTCATTGAAATGTTGAGAGGCATAGTCAGGGCAATACATGCAAACACATAGGAAAAATACACTTATAGTAATTAAAAAATAAAATAAATATGTTAAAATATAATAATATTGAACCAAATGTATGTTACATCTGTCATCTATCTTCTGTTTAATCTATCATCTATTTATCTTTCATATGCTTATTTTACCTATCAGTCTTTCACTATACACTTAAGTTGTTTCTACCTCTTGGTACTTAAAAATAATGCTGCCTGTACATATATGAATGAGTAACTGTCCAAGCCCCTGCTTTATTTCCTAGGCTATATTTTTAGCCTAGAATTTTTGAGTGATGTATATGGATCAACGGAATCATTATGGACCAGGTAGAATCAATGTGGGTCCCCATCTTCCTTCTGGAGTTTTCAGAGATTGTTGTACACTTTGGAAAACTTAAATATTATTGATATCAAAAGGGAAAGTTGAAATTTTAAGATAGGTATTTATACAAAGAAATGTACTGAAGAGTTTTTATTGCAATCCAAAATGGCCAGGTTGGCATGAGGGATGGAAGTGTAAAAGTCAACTGCATGGGGCTATATCTTTATTGGCTAAAATCTTGGGGTTTTTTTTGGCAAGTGGCTTTCAATTAGTTGGATATTATATCCAAAGTGATAGTATCAGATAAACTGTTCAGTGTATCCTAGTACAGGAGATTAGTCAGTGTTGTTCAGTTAATCTCTACAAGTGGTTTCCTAAGGAAGACAATGGACAATGCTCCAACTAAAGGTATGTCTCCAATCAAAGGCTCCAGGATCACCCTCATTCTCCCATAAATCTGAATAATTTTCACACAAGCATAACAAAAATATCATTTGATCTCCAAATCAATCTCACAATTTCCTACAGAACTAATCTGAAGGGCCAGAAAAAAATTGTCCTTTGTCTCCATTTTCAGTATAAACCTTAACATCATTCGCTCTAAAGGGCCGCTGACCCACATTCACTTTTGTGAAGCTGAAGGTGCTGATGTGGGCATTTGCTCCCCACACAGACAGTTCTATGATTTCTCAAAGAGCTTTTCTATAAATTGGAAATTAAAGGCCACAAGTTCTTTATTGTCTTTTTTAGCCATTGTACTTTTTCAGTGTCTGGAAAATGAACCTAGGCAGGAAGATCACAGGAACACAACTCCAAGTGCACAGCTCACTTATCCTCCAACAGCACAAGGAGCTGGCCTTGAGACAGGGCTCATATTGATTTAGAGGGTCTTTTTTTTTTTTGGTGTCCTCCATTCCCTCTGGCTCTTGCACTCTTTGTGCCTCCTCTCCTGCATGGTCCCTGAGCTCTGAGGTAAGGTTTCTGGTGGAGATATGCCATTTGAGTTTGAGGGTTCCAAGGTCTCTCACTCTGTGTAACATCTGCCTGTGGGTGTCTATATTTTCTCCCTTCTGCTGCAGGAGAAAACTTCTTCACTGACAGCTGAACAAGGCACTGATTTATGAGCAAAGCATAAAATCATTAGAATCCATTTTATCACTACTTTTTTGTCCTTGTTTTCTTTTTTTAGACAAGCATTATTTGGATTTACACTAGGTTTCTGGAGTAGCTAGACTCGAGTTATTGGTTGTGCAGGGTTTCATCTCATAGAGCCGGGAAAATAGGACTTTGCCTTCCCCATTATTTGGCAATTTCTCCTTCATATATGTATGTATTTTGAGAAATTTCTACTGTACTAGTAGTTTCCATACTACCCATGAAATGTCCCTTAATTTTTTCTGTTTCTCCCTGTATTTCTTCAAAATTGGAAGGAAAAGTGCATCTTGCCTATTGAAAAGTAACTAGGGTCTGAAGAGATGGATTAATAGGTAAGAGTATTTGCTATTCAGAGGACCAAGGTTTGTTCCAAGCGCCCATGTTAGGAAGCACACAACCATTTGTAACTCCAGTTTCAGAGGAGGCAAAGCCTCCTTATGAACTTTGCTGATAATTGAAACCACATAAGCATACATAAGTAAGATACATAAGTATCTTAAAAACAGTAGAAAAGGTAAACAGGCACATTTATAATATTTGCTCCTACTTCCATTTCCAGTATTTGTTGCTAGTATTATGTTTTAATGTGTATATGTATTTTGCCTCCATGTCTATCTGTGTACAGTCACATGAAACCAACTCCTTGAACTTCAGGGTACAGATGGATAGGGGCCACCATATTGGTGTAGGAAACAACCCTTCATCTTGCAGAAGTATAACAAATGCTCTTATTCACTGAGTTACCTCTCAAGCCTTTTTGTTGTTGGTTTTTTTTTTCTTTTTTTATTAAATTATTAATATTTTCACATATACTTTTTATCTTGTATTTCCAGACACTTTGGGTAATTATATAAGCTTGTTATTTAATTTACCTCTTTTGATTTTTACTTTGAAATATTTTCAAACTCATGGAAAAATAACATGGAAACAGAAAAAAAAGATTACACTTTAATTCAGCCTACCAACTAAAGAATATTTTGATACATTTGTTTTTGCTGTCTTTTCCACTATCACATTTTGTGTTTTTGTAAATACACACAAACACACACACACACACACACACACATATATATATATATATATATATATATATATATATATATAATCCACAACTGGATTCCAGGAATATCCTTTCTATTATGTTCTTTATGGCATATCATTTTCCTACCATTCATATTAAACCATATTACCAATGAGCCCCATTTTCCTTAGAAAAATGGAATAGAATAATATGCAATAATATTAAAGAATTTTTTTCAGTTTGGGATACTATAACAATATATTATATATATATATATATATATATATATATGATAACATATTTAGAATGGCTTAAGGTTGAAATGCAAGCACTGTCATTCTTTCCTTGAATCATTATTAATTCAGTAAATATTTTCTACAAAGAAAAGAAAAAAAGATGGTAAAAGAAAAACTATAAAATAAATTTGTATGATTTATTATTAGCATGATATTTTTAATAGAAACAGTATAAGTTTGAAAGTTAAGAATTGTTCTAATAATATTTCTTAACACAGTCTGATTATGGCTGCTCAAGATACAATTCTATTTTAATCTAGACAATTCCTATTACTTCTGTCTGTCTTTGTCCAAAATTTTGAAGAATTGGACCAGTGGTATTTAAAGTTTCTCTTCGATTGTATTTGTACGGTTTATCTTCATTATAAGAGTCAAGTCATGAATACTTTACAAGAATATGTGCAAGTGACTTCTTGTCCTTCCTAGTGCACAAAATCACAAAGGGCATGACAAAAATTTGTCTCATTACTGATGTTAGCTTAACTACTTTGTTGAGCTGATACTAAAAAACTGTCTCAGGTTACCAAGTGTTAAATAGCATTTGATGAGATATGTGAAGTTGCATAAATATTCCCTTTAATATGAAATTTTATCTGATACTTTAGTGATGAAATATGCTTAAAGTCATTACTTCCATGAAGTCTGTTTTATTTGATTACTTGCTGATTTGCATATATACTTCCTTCTTGATTTGTTTTGTAGCATTTTACTCTAGAGTTGTGTTATTGTAGACTATGAACTGAATTGTACCATTCTCCTATTGAGACTCATTTTCACTTGAGTTTTAAATACATCCTTTCTTTTTATTTAAATTATATAAATCTTATTTTATATATCAATCTCAGTTTCCTTTCCCTCCCATCCTCCCATCCCCCCAACAGACCCCCTTCCCATGCCTCTTCTGCTCCATAGAAAGGGTTAGGCCTTCCATGGAGGATCATCAAAGTCTGTCACATCACAAAGGGCCTAGGCCCTTCCCCATGTATCTAGGATGAGAGAGTATCCCTCTATGGGAATGAGCTCCCAATGTCCATTCATACTCTAGTGGTAAATACTGTTCCACTACCAGAGACCCCATAGACTACTCAGGTCTCATAACTGACACCCACATTCAGAGGGCCTGGTTCTGTCCTATTCTGGTTTCCTAGATGTCAGTCTGGGGTTCATGAGCTCCCCCCTTTTCAGGTCAGCTGTTTCTTTGGATTTTCCCAGCCTGGTATTGAAAACCTTTGCTCATCACTCCTCCCTCTCCACAACTGGATTCCAGGAATATCCTTTCTATTATGTTCTTTATGGCATATCATTTCCCTACCATTCATATTAAACCATATTACCAATGAGCCCCATTTTCCTTAGAAAAATGGAATAGAATAACATGCAATAATATTAAAGATTTTTTTCAGTTTGGGATACTATAACAATGTTACTTAGGCTAGATAGTTTATAAACAAAGAGAAAGAATTGCCTCTACAATCAAAATCAAGTTACTAAGAGATTTAATGTATCCTGGAATTTGTGTTACTCATATACAGTGCTTCCTGTGTCATCACATGGTAGAAATGACAGAAAGGCAAACAGGAACTAACAAAGACCCTCAAACCTATTTATAAATTCAATGTCATGAATCATAAAGTGATATCTGCACAAACTATTCATTAACATGGGGGATTAAGTTTCACTATAATTTTAGAGAGATGCAAACATTCAAATCATAATATTTTGTCAGCCTCAGTTACTGCCATTCCAACACACAAATACCAAAGCCCCCCCCCCCACAAAGTTTAACTTGCACAAGAGTAACAGAACTGTGCTGTTTTCTGGGATTTTGTTTTTTTACTTTTTGTTGTTGTTGTTTGTTTGTTTTTTGTTTTTGTTTTTTGTTTTTTTTTAAATGGAGTGTGCTGGATATCTCTACAATTTTGTACAAATGACTGCAGAACCTGGAAAAGCTGTTGCTGCTATTGATGCATAACATATTGCCATTATTGGTCTTTTTATATAAATATATATGTATATATAAATATATATAAAAATTTAAAAAATTCTATAATCCATAATGCTATCAAAATATGCTGTAATGAATATGCTGTTTTCCTACTAACTAGGCTTGGAAAGGAAGGTAATTCAAAAAGTGCACAGATCTCTTCACTTTATTATGGATGTTTATGTGTATTGAGGGAGCATTCAGAGCCTTTAACCAAACACTGTTTGTATTACGGGCACAAAAGAACACATCCAGTAACATTACTGATGAACTTGGAAAGTACAGGAGATGGACTGCATAACTTTATTTTCCCATTAAATTCTACCTAAAAACAACCACACTGAGAATCTGAGGACCTGACATAACCACTTTTACCATCTGAAATAGTGGATATGTTAATATTTCCTGAATCCGGGAGCAAAGAAGAAAATGTAAAGTAAATCCACTTCTCTAATAGAGAATCCAGACTTCCTAGAAGAAGCAGAAATTATAATGATAATACACACTATTCAACTTTTTAAAAAATTCTCCTATTTTATATTCATGGATAGCTGTAGCTTGCATATTATTACCACTGTCCTACATAATTACAGTACTGAAAGGTATTAGGCAATGTTCTCTGAGTAAAGTAATACAGACATGGTCTGATTGTTAATGGATTCACAACTCTCCAATATATATAAGAGTGTCTCACATTCTGTTAGAAATTGGTGATGGAATAGACAATTCTCAATAGAGGAATCTAAAATGGCTGAAAGACACATAAGAAAGTGTTCAACATCCTTAGACATCAGGGAAATGCAATCAAAACAACTCTGAGATACCATCTCACTCCTGTCAGAATGGCTAAAATCAAAAACACCAATGACAGTTTATGCTGGAGAGGATGTGGAGAAAGGGGAACACTCCTCCACTGCTGGTGGAAGCGCCAACTTGTACAGCCTCTTTGGAAATCAGCATGGCGACCACTCAAAAAAGAATGGGAATCAGTCTACCACAAGATCCAGCAATTCAGTTCTTAGGCTTATACCCAGAAGAAGCACATTCATACAACAAGGACATCTGCTCAATGAAGTTCATAGCAGCACTGTTTGTAATAGCCAGAAACTGGAGGCAGCCTGGATGTCCCTCAATCAAAGAATGGATAGAGAAAATGTGGTACATTTAAACAATGGAATCTTGAAATTTGCAGGAAAATGGATGGAACTAGAAGAAACCATTCTGAGCAAGGTAACTCAATCGCAAAAATATAAACATGGTATGTACTCACTCATATGCAGATTTTAGACATAGAGTAAAGGATTACCAGCCTATAATCCACACTGCCAAAGAAGCTAGTAAACAAGGAGGACCCTAAGAGAGACATACATGGTCCCCTGGAGAAGGGGAATGGGTCAAGATTTGCTGAGCAAAGTGGGAGCACGGGAAGAGGGGAAAGGGAGCTAGGAGAATGAGAAGGGGAGAAGTGGAGGGATGCAGAGGACATGAGGGAGCAGAAAGTTTGAGTCAGGGGATGAATAGAAGATAACAAGAATGGAGATATCATAATAGAGGGAGGCATTTTTGGTTTACAGAGAAATCAGGTACTAGGGAAATGTCCGGATATCTACAAAGATGACACTAGCTAACAATCTAAGCAACAGAGGAGAGGTTAACTTAAATGCCTTACCCTGATAATGAGATTGATGACTAGGTTATATACCATCCTATAGCCTTCATCCAGCAGCTGGTGGAAGTAGAAGCAGACACCCACAACTAATCACCGAACTGAACTGAAACCCAGATTCTGAGAAGGACAAGTGAAGAGCACAAGGGTCCAGACCAGGCTGGTAAAACCCACAGAAACAGCTGACCTGAACATCTGGGAACTCTTGCTCCCCAGACTGATAGCTGGAATACCAGCATGGGACTGAACCAGACCCCAGGCAACAAGGATTTCTGTGAGCCAACCTCGGAAATCTTCGGGACCTCCTATAGAAATTCAGTACTTACCCCTAGCATAGGTGTGGACTTTGGGAGCCCATTCCATATAGGGGGATACTTCCTGTGCCAACACACATGGGGGTGGGCCTAGGCCCTATCCCAAAGGCTACAATAGACACTGATGACACCCTATGGAATGCCTCATCATCCAGAGGGAGCAGAAAGGGTGTGTGATAGATAGGGTTTTAGATGGCAGGGAGTGGTAGGGGAGGACAGGTGGGAGAAAGGAACTGGGATTGTCATGTAAATCAATCCTGTTTCTAATTCAAATAAAACAAACGTTGAAAAAAAAAGAAATTGGCCTTGGATTATGGTTTATACATTTCCTCCAGTTGTACATCACTTAAAATGCATATATGAATTGAGTGTTCTAAAAAATATAGTGAATATTATCTAAAAGAGTAAATTTCATTATTGTTTTATTGTATTTCCCTAGAATATTCCTTTATTGACCACAATATATTAAGTTCTGCACTGAGTAGTCCATTTCTCAAGGTGATAAGTCATAATGTATACATTCAAATGTCTTATACCTCAGTAGAATAAATGCATTTGACATGCTAACACAATATGTCGGCATTTCTCAAGCATGCTTGGAACTCCTACACAGTATAAGAGGAGTAGATTACTAGATCGTGCTCCAGGAATTCTTCTTTATGTTGGATATTTAAAGTCAAAGCATTTATGTGTCTATTCCATTCTCATATGAAGCCAACATCAGAGGTCTCAGGACCACTCCCAGGAAATGAATACACACAGAAATTTCTTTGCATTCTCTCAAACTCATGACTTTTTTTTCTTTTTCTTTCTGTTTCTTTCTTTCTGTTTCTATATATATATATATTGTGCATCTCTCTCTCTCTCTCTCTCTCTCTCTCTCTCTCTCTCTCTCTCTCTCTCACACACACAACACACACACACACACACACACACACACACACACAAACACACAAACACATACCTGCACAGCCCATATAACATTAGTTGTATGTGTGCAGCTCAGTGTATTTGATAACCAACTGGCACTCTTCCCTGGAGAAGACATTCTCTTCTTCCCTTGGTATTCCTTGGCTGCCAGATGTATCTCTACAAAACATTACTATTTGTTATCTTGCTTATAAATTACTCCCAACCACCATAGACTCAATTGAGAATAGGGGCTGCATATACTTAATTTGGACATACTCTATTCTCTAATGATATATTCACTGAAAATAATGACAGGTTTCTATTTTTGGATAGCTGAATGAATGAATAAGCTAATATCAACTGCAAGCTCAATATGAATTACAGAGTTGATCTTAGAATAAAAATATGAATCTCTCTGGTGGGAGGTGGGACTCTAGAGCATATTTCAAGCTGATACTTACAGATTCTCTTCCCTCTGGTTTTAATAATGGTTAAGAAATAACGAAGGTATAAATCAATTTAATAGTTCAAAGCGTTCTTTGACATTCTAACAACCTCTCCACTAGTAATGCAATTTAAGATATGAAAACATTGGGTGGAATTAGTAAAAAGGAATATAAACAGCTTGAGACAAGATGCAAGACAGCATGCTGGGCAATTACCAATCTATATCAAAACTGATGGCCCTGATGTAAGCACCATCCAAGTCAGACTGCCGCAATCTGTCTGCAACAGCACAGAGCCACAGGATCTGGAGCACACACATGGCATGGCAGTCTGCACAGCATGGAAGTCATTTGCAGGCCTTGCTGTCAGATGCTTTGGTTGTTATTTTTGTTTTGTCTAGTCTTTAGAACAACTGCTATTCAAACATTCTGAGAGATTTAGTAAAGATTGTACTTATGAAAGAGGGGGCCAAAACTGCACAGTATTGATCTGAGAATTTTGCATAATAATGTTTTATTTGTTGCTGTGAAGCAACATTCACATTTCTTCAAAACCAATTGTGACTTTTGGTGAAAATGATTATAGGTTTTCAACTTATCTAACTTTTCAAATCAGAAAGAAATTTTGTTACATGTTGTTACTTGCTGCTTTTTGAAAAATGCATTCAAATTTGGACATCAGAATTCTGCTTCAGAGTTCTGAGGAAGAACCTAGCTTTGTCAGAAAGTGATAAGATAGCAGAGGAGGCAAAAAGCAATGTGATGTCACAAGACATGCTACCAAGAGATGCTTGTTCCAGGGATCAGTGCTCCCTGCTCTAGCTTAGCCACTCCTGGCTGGTTTAGTTCCTTAGAAAGACAGGTCATTACTGAAAATGTAGCCACTTCAATCCCTGTAATCTAAATATTGGTATTTTAACACTTGCAGCACTTAGAAAATTTTCATTCACACATACAACTCTCTTTCATTCTCATTGAAAAAGATTGATCTCTTCATTGCTGATGGACTGGGGCTTGGTGTAAACAATTTGGGGGCAGGAATCATCTCTTCTACCACATAGGTCAGATGACAGCCATATATGTCATGGATCTAACTTCCCCCTGGGATATTTTGTCTTTTACCTTCCCCAAGACAAGGCACAACTGTGCTAAAAGTGACAGCTTTCACTCCAGATGTTGCTTGAGTTGAAACAGGACCCCATGTTTCAAATTAATGCAACAAAACCCTTTGCCGAAAAAAATTAATGAAATCTTGAAATTTGCAGACAAATGGATGGAACTAGAAGAAACCATTCTAAGTGAGGTAACCCAGTCACAAAAAGAAAAGCATGGTATGCACTCACTCATATACGGATTTTACACATAGAGCAATGGATTAACAGGCTACAATCCACACCACAAGAGAAGCTAGGAAACAAGGAGAAGTCTAAAAGAGACATAAATGGTTTCCTGGAGGAGAGGTAAGGGACAAATTCTCTTGAGAAAATTGGGACATGGGGGGAGGGGGGAGGGAGCTAGGAAAATGAGAAGTCAAGAAGAGGAGGGGTGAGGAGGACATGAGTGAGCAGGAAGGTTGTGTAGGGGGAAGAATAGAGGAGAGCAAAATAAGAGATACCATAAAAGAGAGAGCTAGTATAGGTTTAAAGAGAAATCAGGCACTAGGGAAATGTCCAGAGATCTACAAGGATGACACCAACTAACCATGTAAGCAACAGTGAAGAGACTAACTTAAATGCCCTCCCCTGATAATGAGATTGATGACTGACTTATATGCCATCCTAGACTCTTCATCCAGCAGCTGATGGAAGTAGAAGCAGACACCCACAGCTAAACACTGAACTGAATTGAACTGGAATCCAGCTGCAGAGAAGCAGGAGTGATGAGCAAAGCGGTCAAGACCAGGCTGGTAAAGCCCACAGAAACAGCTGACCTGACCAAGGGCCTCCAGACTGATTACTGGGAAACAGGCATGGAAATGATCCACACCCCATTAATGTGGTTGTCAGTGAGGATGCTTCAGGAATCTATGAGGCATGTTGTAGTAGATCAGTACTTATCCCAAGAAAAGAATGGACTTTGGGAGCCCATTTCATATAGAGGGATACTCCCTCAGCCTAGACACATGGGGGAAGGCCTAGGCCCTATCCTAAAGGATATGACAGACTCTGAATAACCCCTCTGGAAGGCCTCACCCTCCCTGGGGAGCAAAAATGGTTTGGGATAGGTAGGGTGTTAGTGGGTGGGGCAGGGGAGGAGGGGAGGAAGAGGGAACTTGAATTGACATGTAAAACAATCTTGTTTCTAACTTAAATAAAAAAAATGGAGAAAAAAAAGCCCTTTGCTTGGAAGCCTGCTTTGAAGTTAGAAGTGACCTAAAGCAATGTTATCTAGATCACAAAAATCAGAATAAAAACATTTTAATTGATTAAACATTTAATTGATTAAAATTTTAATTAATGCTTATAGAAGTATTATTATTTATCTAATGATGACAAAATGTTATTACTCTATTTTGGTTAACACTGACTGTGCTATTAATAGGCCTGATCTAATTGGTTTAATCCTACAAAATCCCACCAAATCAGGCATGTTAAACCCACCACACAAGTAAAAGAACTAGTGCCTAAAGGTTTTGATAATTTGTAGGTAGTATTTTCTATTCCTTACTCATCTGACCTGTCAATATTACTTTAACCATAATTTTATACTTATTTTTAAAAATTTACAACACCAACAAGTCAGTACATGAAAAGTAAGCACTATTATCTACAATATTATAGAGAACTCAGGTTTGTTCTCTGGACTTAAATTGTAACAAACATGACTACTTAATAGGTGTGTGTGTGTGTGTGTGTGTGTGTGTGTGTGTGTGTGTGTGATGTGCTCCATATATTTTATTATGTATGTGAGATACAAAAAGAGAGAGGCAAATGAAGAAATTACTAGCAACAATGAAATGCTTTTTTTAACTATAAGGAGTAGGAAAAGATATGAACATTTTATTCACGTACAAATAAGTAAAATTCATCAACAGAATTCTCATATTTATACCAAGAACAATGATATAAAAAGTACAGAAAGGCTATCAGTCACCTTTTTACCCTTCTACCTGGCTGAATGGAGGATGACCATAAGCCCAGGTAGTTCCAGGACTCCTTGTCCCACCTGCTTGCCCATCCAAAACATCTCAGCTGGCATCAGAACTGACTGAATTCCTCCCTGATCCCCCATATAGGCCACCTAGACCCTTTCTCCTGCCTTATTGCCAATCAGTTACCTCATTGCCCACCCTGCCCAGCACCAGAATTGTGGACCATCTTCCCACGAGCCCCATATAAGTCATTTGGACTCCTCCCTCTGACCAAATATCAGACATCCCTTTCAACACTCAGAGCAGTACAAGTAACATTTGGAGCCCAGCCAGACTATGGCTACTGTTATAAAGGGCCACTGGAAGAACATGATGACACTTAGGAAACTTCTGAAGATTAGCAGAAAGACTGTTCTAAGCCTAAAGAAGTTTAAATCCTAGGCTCAGAAGTGGCACATTTTCTTAGTGGGTTGACTAAAGAATAAACAAAACTCTGCAAAGACCTTACATGTCCATGGAGTGGTAGAATGGATATTATGAAAAATGACCACCCTACTAAAAGCAATTTATAGTTTCAATACAATGGCCCATCAAACTCCCAATGTAATTCTTACAAAAATTGAAAATAAACGACTCTAAATTTCATTAGGTAACACAAAATACTCAAGGTAGCCAATATATTCTCAACAATAAAAGAACTGTTATCAATGTCACCTTCTCTGATTTTAAGCTATACTTCAGGGCTGTCATAATTTCAAAAACACTATAGAACTGAAAACTTGCATATAATTGCATGCATTAATGGCCACATGATTTTTGACTAAGACACTAAAAGTATATAACTAAAATAGGCATCATTTTTAAGAATGCTACTGGTCACCTTGATAGCTACATATAGAAGAATGAGACCACATTCTTGTGTCACAGTGCACAAAAATCAACCCAAAATAGATTTGGAATATGGCATAAGACATGAGAACCCAAATACAGGAGTAAACAGGAAAATACATTTGAATTTATAAGCACTGTGAAGAATGTTTTGCATAGGACTCCATATTCATTGCTACAATATTCACAGTATCTGGGACCACAAACAAATTACATGCCTAGCAACTGATCATGAAAATGTTTTGCATTTTCACAATGTACTGTTATTCACCTGTTAAGAAAAATGAAATGTGCAGGAAAATGAAGGGAGCTAAAAACAATCATTCTAAGTAAAGTACTCAAACACAGAAAAGAAAAAAGAAAACTGGTTTCTCAAACACAAGGATGTTAGTGTTTAATCTCCAGATACGTGGGCTGCATTTTGAGTTCTTGTGCAGGTTAGGAGATTAATAAGAGGCCACAGGGACATATCTTCCACGGAAGAGTAAACAGTGGTATTCAGGGTTTCAAGGGATCTACAGAGTAGGAAGGATTAAACTGGTGTAAGAGATGGGCTCGGGGGGAGATAGGAAGGGGGTTGTAAGGAAGAATAACTAACTCTTAAGGCCTTTTGAAATATACATGCATAAAGGGATTGCTGGGCATAATGGCTCATGCTTTTGATCCCAGACTGGGGAGGTAGAGACAGATAGATCTCTATGAGTTCCATACTGGCCTATGTATCCAGGCCACCCAGTGATATGTGTTGGATTCATGTCTCAAAAAATATAATATTTCATTTTTCTTGTAGAAGATGATGCAAAACCCCCTATAATTGTATTTGCAGATGTTTGTGAACCACCATGTCCAGAACTTGACAGGAAAACCCTATTGCTACAAACACCACATACTGGACTCACAGAAGATGGAAAAACTAGTACTTACCAAAGCTTCATTCTTTCTGGTGAACTCTCATCATGCTGAAAGGTGATATCCATGCTACTGTTAGATTAAAGTAATCCTAGTTCTTACCTAGTTTGTGCATCTTAAAATGTTACAATAATTACTGCCCTAACAGGATATACCCACCAGGGCAATGGTAGAATAAATATTATGGGAGTAAGCAACCACTTTTTGAAAGGATATAAGATATGTTCCATGAGACTGAACCAATCACTGGCACTGTTCATGGGCTCAAGAAGCTGTAGATAGAAAGATGATCAGTTGTAGGAGAGAACCTATAATTGTTGTTCAGCTAATGAACATTGTACTAAATTGACTGCTAACAATTTGCTATTATACCCACAAAACACTACATCTCTCAATCTTCATCAGAAAAACATCTTTTTAAAGGAGATAGCAATCTAGAAACTTTCAACTGGCTTAACATGCAAATAAGAGACTGTATAGTCCTCGTACTTAAATGGTATATGTGTATTCTGTCCTCACAAGGCTCTTGGAACTTCAAGGAAGAGGGGGTAAAAGGATTGTAAGAGACAGAGGTGAAAATGCAAGGAAATATTATTTTTAACTCAAGAAATAAGTTGTACTTATGAACTCTCAGTGATTAAGACAGCATGCACAAGACTATTACAGGTTCATTCATGACAAAAGCCCAGAATGGAGAAGAGTGGACATGAAATCCTTCTGCTAAGAGCTATTTTCATTCCCTACCTAAATGAGCCTTACATTTAAGACTTGTAATGTATTTTTTCCACTTGGGTTGCTAGACTTTCTACATTTTTCTGATCTCTACATTGTATACTCTTCTAGTTTATTGTGATGTTAAAACATAATTTTTAAAGAGCTGGAAGAGGATGACAGAGAGTCGATTCAAATTAATGGCATAATCCCTGCTAAACCATTCAAACTCCAGGACAAGCCCCATTTTTTTTCAGGTTATTTGGGCAGCACAAACACGACTTGATGGGAAAACAAAAACAAACAAACAAAATAGTAGTAAACTCAAAGTTGGGTGGGTAGAAAAATAAGAAGGGAAATGTAGCTATGGGAAGAGTCAGTGTTCAATATGATAAAAAAATAAGTGGTATGAAATTCTCCAACAATATAACAAAGAATTAAGAACATTCTTTATCTTTTTCTTTTTTCACTTGTGTCCACCTCAGTCTAACAAAAAAAAGGTACAAGAAGTCATCACTCTTGTCTATCATTCCTCAAAACCCTCCTATGTCCCTGTCTACTCTCAAGTTGATAGACTCTTTCTCTTTTACTAGTGCGTGTGTGTGTGTGTGTGTGTGTGTGTGTGTGTGTGTGTGTATGTGTGTGTGTGTGTGTGTATGTACTCCTGTGTACAAATATATGTAAATACAACCTTCTGAGTTCAATTTTGTTGTTTGTGTGCTTATTCATGTGAAAGGCTAATTCTTCTAGTTTTCATTAGTTGCCTATAGTTCTTTGTCTAGGTATAAAACTGTATAAAAATTTGCCCTACGATGTTAACATGATTGACATCATTGACATTGTCATTGTTCCAGTCTTATTTATGTAGCCATTTCTAGAATAGATCCTTTCACAGTAGACTTCTTGGTATTTTGACTTTTGCCGTCTTTCTGGTCCCTCACCAAGATGTTCCCTGAGCCTTATATTTAAGACTTGTAATGTATTTGTATCCACTTGGGTTGCTAGACTTTCTACATTCTTCTGATCTCTATATTGTATACTCTTCTAGTTTATTGTGATGTTAAAACATACATAATTTTTAAAGAGATGGCTTATTTTTAAGGCTCATAGTCAGAAACATAAATGCAATATTGGGAGTCATCCTTTTTGAAGTAACACAATTTACCTAAAATTTCTAACTCATTTTCTTAGACATAAAGTTCATCATTGCTATAGTAACTATCACATGGTTGTGTGAGATGTCAGGACCCAGTATGTGCAAAGTACATAGGATTTTACCAAGCACATCATTAGTTCTAAATATATATTAGAGCATTCATGATTATATTATATAATATATATATATATATATATATTATATTATATATATCTGTGAGTGTTCTTTATTTACGGATTCTATTAAATAAGATCTTTTGATTTATAGCACAATATTACTCTTGTTTTCATTTAATGAAAATACAGGTCAAGTATATAAGAAGTTAATAATGAGATAACCAAGGGGATGTAAAGATACATCTTGGTAGCTTTGTTACCTAGTCAGACCTGAGTTTGAGGTGAAGGAACCTCGGAAGCTACAACTGTATTCCGGTCACTGTTTCTTCTGAAAAGTCAACTCTGCTTTATGTAAGAACACTCTATTTCATCTTGATAGACTACAATTTGCTTTTGAGTGCTAACTAATCTGCTTAAATTAAAAGTGACTTTTCACTGCTTTTGTTTTCATTGAAAAGACAGAAATTGAGGAGAAACCCAAAATTCAAAAATAAAATAAAATAAAATAAAACAGTACCATAGTTATTTGTTAGGTCACTGGGGTATTTAAAGTTGGCTAAAGGTAGAACAGAAAATTTGATCTGTTATTTTTAACATGTAAGTTGCACTGTTTTTATTTTTAGCCTAATATCAATAGATCAACTCATATCTAAATGATTCACAAGACATACGATGATAATGGAATCATAATACAAAATAGATGATCAGCTGGGATACATCATGGAGATTATGCTCTTCAAACACTGGTAAAATCAACAATTCCTTTAAAGATTTTATGCAATCTCATTTACAGAATCTCAACATTAATTTCTCTTAATAAACTGTTTTTCTTTAACTGACATCTTAAGCTTTCAATCCCCAAAATATGTGATAATAAACCAGTTGTTATTACTTAAAAGCACCTTTAAGAATATCAAGCTTTTTCTTTAGAGCTTATATTAAATTAGAAATCCAATGCAGATAGATGGGAGATGAAAACAAATGACACTGGGATTACAGCAATATAGTGAAAAATTTGTGTGTAGAAAACTCCCTAAAATGACAAGACAATAATCTGTACAAAGCAGGATATACTAGATGAAAAACTGTTGGAAAGGCAGGATGAAGAGGTATATTGCCTGGAACCACATCAATTCTTCTGGAAAATGTGTCAAGATCCCATGACTGCAAAGCATCTCAGTCACTATGAACTTATTTGTTGGGACAAAGGATACTTTAAAAGTAGAAGGGTGTGTTGTAAATACAGAGATATGAATACTACCATGCCACTGGAAAATATAATTTTGTTTTGGATTTTCCTGCTAAAATTTGCTTTTGCTTTTTAAACTTCAATGTCTTCAGTTACTTCTACTCTTTTCCTGACCCTACTGCAACATATAGGTCATATTTATCTGAGTGTTGCTTAAAAATGGGGATTATCATATAATGAGCAGTTTTACTCAATAATTATCTTAAATAACTTGTCTTCTTAACTTCTCAATAAAAATATTTGGAAAGCCTACATAGTCTACATATATTAATTTTGTAATATCTTTATTAAATTTTGTTCTATTCTATGAATTATAGCATGTGGCCTGGTGTTTTACAAATAATCATTTTTGCCTATCCCTTCTCTTGGTACAGATGTGATCATATGAAGATTACAATTTTTTAGAGGAACAATGAAAAATTATGCTGTAAGGAAAATGTGTCTAAGAATGCTAAGCTTTATAGTTGAGTCTGATACCTAATGTTTTGTTTTGGAAATGATTATATAGGCAATCATCCACTTCTCAGTCTTAAGTTTATGCACAGTGACTCAAAGGACAGGACACTATAACAGTCTCTGCTTGATGACATATACAAGGCATACAAGAACTATTTGAGCAGGCAGTAGCCTATAATCCAGAAAGTGAATTTTTACCAGAAACATCTTAGTTTTTAACTTCTAATTTCTAGAAATCTGAGTATGTGAGTGTGATGTCTACTGCTAAAACCTCCTGTTCCATGACATTGTCAAGGTATCTAGAGATTAGTAACACATCAGAGGAATTTGATCTTCCAGGAGCGAAGATTTCCAACTCTGCAGCATTAAAAATTTTAATATTTACAAACACAAAGTCTCTGAGAGGTTTGTGGTACCTGATATGGCTATTCCCACCCCCAGTATTTGACACTGATACTATTAGATCTAAAATTTGGAAATCATAACATAGTAAGTACCTGAAACCAATAGAAGAAAACATAGGTATTAAACTGCGGGATATATGTGTATGACAGAACTTTCTAAATAAGACCCCATTTACCAAAAGAATTAAGGCCATCAATTGATAAGTGAGACTTCATAAACTAAATAGCTTCCACAAATCCAAATAAACAATCAATCACAACCTGTTAAGGAAGAAACCACCCAAACTGGGAGAGAACCTTTGCTAGCTATACATATGACAGAGAATTCATATACAGAATATGTTAATATCTCAAAAAATGAAGATTAGTTGCAAAAGAAAAGACCAACAAAAGAAAAAGAATAACTCAGCACCCTCTCAAAAAATGGACCTAGAACCTGAAAAGAAGTTCTTAAAAGAAAAGGTTAAGAAATATCGCAAAAAAAGGATTATTTCTCTGTCCACATAATTAGGAAAATGAAAATCAAAACCACTTTGAGGTTTCATCTTACCCTATTCAGAATGACAAACTTCAACAAAGAACAAATGCTGGAACAAAGTAGGAGAAATGGAATTTTTATTCATTCTTGGTGGCATTGGAAACTGATACATTCATTGTTGAATCAGTGTGAAGAATTTTTATAAAGCTAAAAATAAATTTACCACATGGCCAAGCTTTACCACTCCTTGGCATATACTCAAGGAACTGGATACCCTGCTTCACAGATTCTTGCTCAGCCATATTCATTGATGCTCTATCCATTGTATCAAGAGAATGGAGACATCCTTCAGCTGATGAATGGTACACTTATACTGTAGAATTCTACTCATCTGAAAAGAAGGATGGAATCATGAGCATTGCAGAAAAATGTATAGAACTATAAAAATATCATACTGAATGAGTCAAGCCAGACTGAGGATGAAATGTGGCATGTACACTCTCATCTGAGGCTCCTAGTTCCATATCTTCATATTTGAGTACTACTAGGTCTGTAGTTTCTACAGTACCTTCAATCACTGAAGAATCTTTGAAAGTAAAACAGGGCCATTGCGGGGACATGGGGTGGTAGATCAAAAGAGAGGGCACAACAGGGTGCAAGAGATCAGGGAAATGGGAAAAGATTAGAAAGGGAGGATGAAAATAAATAAAGAAAAGGAAGAGAGGAGGGTTAAAATAATAAGAATTCTGAAAGGCCATAAGAAATTATATTATTAATTATCTACAAAAAAAATAAAAACTTAAGAATATTACAGGGGTATAACTTCTCCATGTATGAAAGAGGCAGGTGTCTTAGTTTTGGTTCTGATTGCTGTAACACAACATTATGGTCAACACCAACTTGAGGAGCAAAGTATTACTTTCATCTTACAAGATTCAGGTCATAGTCCATCACTGGGGATATTCACAGCAAAAACTAAATCGATGAACAAGAACTGAAGCAGAAGCCATGGAGCAACACTGCTTACTGACATGTTCCTTATGGCTTCCTCAGCCTGCTTTCTTGTCCATCTCAACCACTCCTGGGATGGCAGCACCCTCTGTTATAGTAGGAAATTACCAATACGGAGTCAGGTAGAAATATAAGGGTATTTAATAGGGAAAAGCCTTACTTACAGAGCGAACCAGCCAGCCGGTGGTGCTGTACAGCAAGAAGCAAAGAGAAACCGAAACCGAAAACGCAGTCCCCCTACTCACTCTGACCACGCCCTCACAAGCCTGCTCAGGTACCCCTGTCGCCAGCCCCTAAGAAGGCGTGGCTACAGCTTCCCCTACACTCTGTGTTCTGAGATCCCCACATAAATCATTACTTAAGAAAAGCCCTATGGATTTGCCTGCAGACAATCAAAATTGAAGCATTTTCTCAATTAAGGATTTTCTTCCCTGATAACTCTAGTTTGTGTCAACTTGACATAAAATAAACCTTAAATGAGGCGGACAGCATTTAGCCATAGCAGCAACCAAGACGTATTGAGGTCTTCACTACTTGGAGAGCCAAACTTCTGTCCACATATCTAAGTAAATGGGTTGGAGAAGTATTGACTATGCTGTTTTTACACCAAATAGTTACCAGCTGGCCCCATCCTTCCTTCTTTGGGGTCAAGGATACAAGATCCACAAGTTTTTCTTGTGTAGTAAAGAAAATCTCTCTGCTTATTCCTGACAAGTGAATAACTCCACACATTTTATATGGTCCCTGAGACTCTCCTGACTGTCTTTCATCCTCTTCTGTAGTCATGACCTCAGGATTTTCTTGCTTTCTTTGACCCATCAGTGAGACATTACCAATATAGTTAATCAGTAGAGAATTTTCAGATACACAAGCAAAGCAACTCGGGGCTCTTTATTAGGGGAGGAACATTAACACAATCCTGGAACAAAATCTGAAATAAGTATAGAGATTCCCATCTCAATGTCAGCTGTTTCTAATTTTCACTTTCATTTTTATTGGAATGCAAAGAACATGCTGACTAAATCAGTGGCCATATACCTGATGTTTATAACTCTTTCCAGCAAAGATAACAGCTTGCAAATATATATCATATATATTAAAGAAGACATAAAATAATGTTTCTTTATGGGTCTTTCAAAAAGACTGTTACTTTCCTCCTCAGTTCTCTTCCCTCTGTATTGTCCTCTCTTCTTATCCTAGATAAAATCCCTCCCCAGTTTTTTCATCCCTCCCTCACATAGCTCCTCTGCCCTACTATCTCCCTCTCTTAAAGCTCCTCCACCCTTGTGGTTGCTTTTTCACCCTCCTGGTTCTAAAGGTTCCACAAACCAAGGAATTATTATTCAAAATATTTGCTTATAGGAAATATTCAGATTCAAAACATAACATAAGAGCCAGGATATGGAAGGAATATGGTGGATACAACCAATGTCAAATATTTCAATTCCAATTATGCTTTTATGCCTGATAAATTATGAATAGGTCACTACCGCTGAACTATAGAGATATTCTTCCTATTCCCATGAACAGATAGAGTACCATGATGCTGCTTTGGAACTATGGCTCCTAAATCGTATAAACAAATTTTTAATCAATAACCATCAAATATCCGTAGTGGTCCCTTATTCAGGATAAAATTAGCAACGAAGTACCTTGACACCCTTCAGGTACAACTAAAGCATTTATCATTTGTAATGGTTCTTCCTCCTAGGAGTCCAGCATAACCATTGATAATAAATAGATTCAAGATCTAACACCCCATTCAAATATGAGGAATAAAAAGGAATTTTGATTTTTCAATTTTCAGTTGGGCTAGAGAGTTTTTCCTTCTTGCTCCTGACTATTACTACTTTTCTGTCTCTTTTTAATAAAGAGCATTGGTAATTTCAACTCCACACAGGTAAAATCTCTGCTAATGGTCCCAATTTATCAAGTATCTATATCTTCTATCTTCTGATAGTAACTGCTTTTTATAGAGTCTCAATTACCCAAGCCCCTTTTGTGATTGCCTCTCCTACCACTGGCTGCAGAAGCAAGCCACTACTCAACTTATTGGCTGCTCCCTCTGTTAATTACACTATTCTCCTCATTTCAGAATAGCTCATTCTCCCTATTATCATATTTTACCATTGAAGTATGTAAGGACAAATAAACCCTACCGTTTATATTCTTGGAGTTAATAACCCACATGTAAACACAAATATGAGAGGCATAGCAAATGCATTAAAGGAAAAATGATTAGGATTTGATGATTAAGACAGACAGAATTGCATATTACAAGGACTGAATAAAAATTCAAGGAACATAAGAAAATTCACAAAAGACCATTAGAACTGTGGACATATATATCAAAGGAAGTGAAAAACAATCAGGAATGGCAAATGGAAAGCAGGAAGACAGAGAGATGACAGAACACAGCAAAAGTTAGTTCTTCTACAGAGGCACCAGAAACCTACAGTAGAATTTGAAGCCAAGGGTCAGAGTAAGATCACAATGAAGACTATGCTTATGGAATGCTAATGCTATTTTAATAATGCTGGTCTGAGCCTTTAAAGAAAGAAAAATTTCACAAAGTAAAATTTTAAACTAAAATTAATTCATGCATATTTCACACAAATGGCATGTTCTGGTATCGCATTTATTAGAGCCATTTGTTTAAAAGCATTAAGCAAACTACACTTTGAGCCCTAATAAATCCATGGTAATTAGCCAGAAATTTTAGAGGCTGCTCATTAGCAAATTACTTTTCATAGAACGCCTTCAAACTTCAAATCAAGTCCTTTTAATTTAAAGACTTATGTATTATTCAGCCCAGACACTGAAAATAGGCTTCTATTAAACTTATTTTTGTTAATGTACTTAACCTATTTCTATAAATCTTATCCCTTTCTGGACGTTATTCTCAAGCATAAAACTGCAAAGGTATAAACAGCAGCCATTTCCAGCCCACACAGACTTCAGCAATCATAGCCTGTGACCTGACATCTTTCCTCAATTTAACACAGCTGAATTAAAGATTAAATTTCATACCGACTGAAATATTTACATGCATTCAGAATCACATAGATATAGATACAAACCTGCCAATTCTACTATTTCCTCTAAATTCTATGTTCAAATCTATTTCAAAGTGCTATTTCTTTCAATGCCTCCACTCCCTTCAGAATAAAGCCAATTTTCTCCAACATGAGCATTAAAATCCAAACAGCTAGTAGCTCTTGCCCAAATTTCAACATTTTCTTGTTTTAATGAGCTTTCTTTTATCTGTCATACACTCATACAAGATCAGAATAGTAAGATATTATGTCACTTATCTGATGGCATTTTCTTTCCCAAGGGCTCCCTATCTCAATAACAAGAAAATTGATGGAGTTATAATTGTAGTTTTATTATAAAACATGTGATGAAATAGCTTACATTCCAAGACAAAGAAGGAAGAGGAAGAGCTGGTACTCAAAATTCCTGCTAAGAGTTTCATTCATAAATTATATATAAATATGTAACTGTAGGATATTGATAAAGAAAAGTACACATTTGTCTGGATAATGGGTCAATAGGTATATGGTACATCTCTGCGCCTTCAATTCATTTTTTTCTGTGTGCTTAAAGCCACTTGGTGAAAAATATTTTTAGAAACCACTGCCATGACTTAAAAGATGTGCTATGTGATCCCCTTCCTGAGAACTGCTTTCATTTCATTTCATACAGCTCCACCCTTGCTCAGTCTTCTGCAGTTCCACTGGCTTCTTGCTGTTCCTCAGACACAACAAGCTGACTTTTTCAAAGGGGTCTTTGTACTGTTTCTAACTATCTGAAATATTCTGCCTCAGGTATAGCTGCTTCTCTCTCTTCATTTCCTCTCTTTGCAAGTGGATATCGCTTAACCAACACCTTTCCAACTGTCCTACTTTTAAAGTCTCTGCACAGCATTCTTCTCTGCATTATAATCTTACTTGGTTTTTCATCAAAGCACCCATCTGAAAACAAATTGATAAATTTACTAATATAGTTCTTTTTCCCAAAGAAAATGTAAGCTCATTGTAAGCAAATATTTATCCATTTTTTCTTACTTTCCTATTTTCTGAAGTTTAAGAAATCCTGATACACAATGGATGTTTAACAAATAAGATGGATGCTTTATCACACATGAAAATAGTGTAACTTTTACCATAACTACTTTCAGGGAGAAACTGATAACAGAGTTTATTCCTACTACTTTCCTGCATTCCACAGAGACAAAAGACACACCCAGCCTGTATACAATAGTTACTAGGAAAAAGAAAATTCAGATAGTGTATGTTTAGACAGAGTTTCTGTCCCACATTGTCCTGCAGCCCTTTAGTCTCAAATAAACACACAGGGAATTATATTAATTATAAACTGTTTGGCCAATGGCTCAGGCTTTTATCAGATTGCTCTCTCTAAAATAATTAACCCATTTCTATAAATCTAAGTATTTCCATGTGGTCTAGACTTACTGGAGAATTCCCGGACCAGTTAGTCCTTCGGCAGCTGCATGGCAATTCCCTGGTGGCTCCTCTGTGCCTCTTCTCCAGAGAATTCTCCTCATTTGGTAGCCCCTCCTATAGTTCATACCTGGGTACTGGCCAATCAGTGTTTTATTCAGCAATCAATATGAGAAACATATACAGAAGGACATCCCCCATCATATATGCATCATCCTGAGTATGTGCAAATTTCTTAATATTTTACCATCTTATATTGTCATATTTTACTTACATTTTGTCTAAAATATACTTACATTTACTTACATTTTGTCTTAAAATATAAAATAATTTGATAATATGTTCATGAATGTTATGTAGCAATGTTCTCCCAATTGAAGTCTTCATTATGGAAGGAAACTCATTAAGACTCAGAAAATAAATAACTCACATATTTCATGAAGTTCCCCAAACTCACGAGATTCTCTAGGCCCCTTCTCATATATAAGTATTAAATTTTACAAGGAGAAAAGTATTCCAGCTACAGAGCTGCCTAGGAGTCATACATGGAGCTCTAGAGTTGCAAAGTTCAGGCATCATTATCTAAGCTGGGATGAGCTTTTCAATGATGTAGTTGCTTTTGAGTCATCCATGTTCCTTAAGAAATCCCTGACCTAACAGAAAAATGAAATAAATAAAAACAAACTATTGACTAACTAAATCACTAAATTGTATTTTGATATCTTTACTTTGGTCTCTCATCTGTGTTCTATATGGAGTAAGTAGTTATTTGTTCATGCCTCCAAAGAAAAGTTACACAACAATAATAAATACTATTTAGGTGGTAGATTATAAAACTAATATGTATATAAACTATAAATATTAAAATAATTTGGTAATATATTCAATATATAGAATTATACCATGAAACAATGCGTAGTCTTTTTTTCTGCAGAGGGATATGAAAATTCCCATCTTTCCAGAGCCTGTAGTAACAGACACAGGATAATTGTCTCAAGGCTTAGGAAAGTGGTACTTAGTCTTCAATCTGCTTGCTGCATTTCAGAGGCCACATCCAGGCCTCCAGGCACTAGCCTTGCTCTGCTTATAACTGCAATCAGTTTGTCATGGCACATGAGGTTACTGATTTTTACTTAACAGGTCAACTCGTCCATAAAGTACTGATTCCCTCTGTTCTATAGGAAGTTCGGTCTTTCTCTGTTAGAGTAAGAGGCCCATGCATCCCACACATCTTGGCCCTACTATAACAATAGTTTACTCTACATCTCAAATTTCATGGAACTGTAGTTCCAGACATAATTTGGGCTTTTGAAAACTCAGTTATGATGACAGTAATTTTAAAAATGCAATTAAAATTGGAAATGCTCAATAAAACTGCCACGGATCTCTTTATTAGTCTCCTCAGCTGCTTTTCTGATTAATATACACTGAGTCATCAAGAGGCAGATAGAAAATATATGATAAGCTAGTTCATTTATATTGTCATAACAATTATTTTAGATAGCATATAAAATGATGGCAGAGTAAAGCGGATAATACAGTGAGGGACAAATAATACCAAGGGCTACTTTAGGCAACATATGGAAACCTACTGAAGTAGAAGCTTCTTAAAATACATTTATGAAATACATCTAAATTATTTCACCAAATATCGAAAAAACAGAAAGCTCAACAATAAATCTCATCAGCATATAGAACTACCAGTGCTAGGAATAGGTTAAAAATACATGAGTTATTAGCAAAGGGGGTTAATGGAAATCCACAGACAACTGGATCTATTTCAAAGATATTACTTGTTCTCTACAAATTGATGGTAAGGCCCTATTACTTAAGATAACACTTACATATCTTCTTGAAGTCTCTAGAACATTAATATTGGTCAGTATGGATGAAGGCTTTTGTCTAGAGAACTAAAGCTGGTAAAAAAAAAATGCCTTCATCCATACTGACCGATATTCATGGTACTATAAAGTACATTTTATCTACCTGCTATAAAATGTGTGATCTACAACAGCAACCTGCTTGCATGAAACACTGTTACAATAGACGCCTGTGATTCATACCTAGCTTTTGTCCATTCAGCAGAAAATATATCTTCAAACAGTGTACAAATATCCCATATCTTACTGATTAAAATATATTTAAGATGAAAAGAGATGGCACGCCTAGAAGACAATATCTTTAGAATACAAACATGGAAAGTACCTTTTACCTATAGTGTAGAAGGCCTCTTTAAATTTAAATTAAACAATATTCAAATAGAACCCACTTGAAAAATGGACCTAATATCTAAAAAGATGTATAACCATGGAAGACATAGAGATAGCAATAATCATATGAAGGTTTGATTCTTCTCACTTCGGAACCTCAAATTATGAGAATCATTGGTCTGTAGACATGGTTCAGCCAAAGGCTCACACCAAAAATATAGGAGAATCATGAAAAATGCATCAGCTAGAAAGTCAGCTAGAATGCAAATCCAACAGTAAGAAAATCATATTCACTGATAGTTTTAATGTAAAATGGCAGTCACTTGGAAGACAGTTGAACAATTTCCTTTTTTAATTAAATCTTTTTCATACAATATGAACTAATTAGTTTATCTCTTCCCATCTTCTTCCAGATAGTTGGTACCCTTCCACACATCCAAATCCATATTTCCCTTTTCCTGTTTAGAAGACAAAGAGCAAGTATGACAAACCAGAATAAAAATAGCAAAGAAACACATACACACACACACACACACACACACACCATAAAAACACAAAACCAGAATTCATTATATATGAAATTCTGTGACAGCAATTCATCCTATAAACAGACTGAAAGGGAAAAGAAACAAATGATCATCTCACTAGATACTAAAAAAGCCTTTGACAAAATTCAACACCACTTTATGATAAAAGTCTTAGAGAGATCAGGGATACAAGTAATTTACCTAAATACAATTAAAGCAATACACAGGAAGCTAACTGCCAATAACAAATTAAGTGGAGGGAACCTTAAAGCAATTCCAATAAATCAGAAACAAAAAGGCCTTCCACTTTCTCCATAACTTTTCAATATAGTAGTGTAAGGGCAACAATGGGAGATCAAGAGATACAAACTGGAAAAGAAGTCAAAGTACCACTATTTGCAAATGACATGATACTATACATAAATGACACCAAAAAATGCTACGATGGCACTCCAACAGCTGATAAAAACCTTTAGCAATGGTGTGCTAACACACAAAAAACAATAGCTGCTGAGAGAGTGAATCATGGAAACTGCTAAATTAAACCAACCTATATATTATAAGAATTCCTTGACTTCAAAATAGAAGTCAGAAAATATGTTATGTTGGAGGACAGGTTATGCCTTTGTTTCCACAGGAAACAAAAAATTCTCTTCAAAATTAATAAATATCAGAATTGATTTGCAGAGATCACCTGAGTATCTTGGCTGCAAACATGAGAAAAAAGCCAATAAAGATATATAAGCTAATCCCTTGGCATAGCAACACCTCTGAGATTGGATGAAACATGATAAATTGTTTGGGATTCATGGATGGAGATTTGTGTTACAGTTTGTTATGCAGTCCAAATGGACTGATAAAGTTTAGAGGTGATTTTTACCTACTCAAAAAGAGAGAGAGAGAGAACAAAAATCTTTAACTGAATTGTGCACAATGCACATTCCATAACTTGTGTTAATATATATGTTACCTTTAAAAGTTTGTGTTTTCAGAAAAAAAGGAACAGACACCAATAAAAACTTGGGTTATCCAGCCTCTCAGAATGCTTCTATATTCAGAACAACTTCAAATTTGATAGCTGAGATGGCCTAGACTCACAGACTCTCAAGCCAGACCTTCAGATAAGCCTTGTACTTTCATGAAAGATTCCATTGCCCCCAGACAACAGGAATTAAATGTATAAATATGACATCCACATTCCCAAGAGGTAAAGTGGATGGTGTTTGATCACTTGGTGGGTTGTGAATGTTTGTCATATTTTGGAGATTGTTTACCAATTGTTACTGGTCATGGTAAATAAGGGAACTAAGCAAGGAAGATTTGATTCAAGGATCCCTTATGGAAAAATAATACAGAAAGGATAGGATAAAAGGGTAGATTATTGAATCTGCTTTAAACTAAAAAGAAGTTACTAATCTCAAATATTTTAAATTACTATGGTTTTTGTATATTGATACAAATTTAAGCTTGTTTTGTTAGAATATACTCTATATATGTTCCTACCCTTGTTTAAGACATTTTGTATATTGATATAAGTTTAAAGATATTTTTGTTAGAATATTGTCTATATATGTTTCTATTCTTAAAATATTTTTGTATATTGATACAAATTTAAGTTTATTTCATTATATTGTATATATGTTTCTGCTTTTGTTTAAGGTATTGTACCTATGCATCCAATTTAAAATGTAATGTATAAAAATACAAATTAACAGCATTCTATAATAATCAACTTTGTAGTTATGTTAGGTATGTTTTCAAAGTTAAACAGATATACTTTAGATAGATATATGGTCTTCAAACCTTTCAGAAACCTATACAATATGACACTTAAGATGTTTTAATAACTTAAGTCTTTTCATGACACTGACACACATCAACTCCTCTGAGCAACAATTTATTTCAAAAAAGGATGATGGGCATAAGGAGTTTTCTTTTGCTGTGGCAAATTTAGCCATATGGGAAAGAAACTACCCTTGCCTCCACTGCGAACAATATGCTGTCCAAATTTGACAAGCAGGAAACAAAAGAAGAAAATGACTGAAATTACCAAGACCAGGTAAGACAGTCCTTCAAAATTTCTGCTTCAAGAAAAGTCTGTCAGATATTCTTGGCCCATAGGCTAAAGATGTGTGTTCCCAAATACAGAGGAATCTTGGTTGACTGTCCAAGCACCAAGCTGTCATTACTACAGTTTTGGAAGCTATTTGCTCTATACTTCCTGTTCACTCATGTAATATTGTATCTTTCTTGGATCTCTGAGTGAGCTAAATACAAGACAGTTACCCAGTTTTCCATTTTACCAAATTCAGAAAATGTCGTGACATAATATTTATGATTTATTAAAGCTTGCATGAGGATTCAGAAAGCAAAGTCGGCCACAAGCTGTAGTGGTCAGGCAATGGTGTGTATTATATAGAGGTCAGGCAATGATGATATACACATTTAATTCAAGCAGACATACTAGCAAGCCATATAGCCAGACAGAGGTGACACACACCTTTAATCTCAGGATTCAGGCAGATGGATTTCTGTTAGTTCAAGGCCTCTATGGCCTACATAAGAGTGCAGAATAACTGAGCTCATGCCATTGATTCCAGCACCTGGGATCACGTGTATTAAATTGCAGCATTAGGGAGGTATAAAAGACAGTAGTAGGGTCTCAGAGCTGGCATTCATTCTGAGAATTAGTGTCCGGCCACATTGAGGAGAGCATAGCATTCTGAGTGAATCTGAGAATCAGGGAAGTAAGGAGAAGTCTGAGAATCACCCCTTTGGTCTGAGCATAGGTAGACGTAAAAGCTAGTGGCCAGATGCTTTGATTCATTGATCTTCAACTTGAAGCTTGAACCTAAATATTTATCTCTGAGTCTTTTATTTTTGTTCAAATAAAGAAACTCAAAAGAGAGTTATAAAATGTATAAGGTTGAGAGACATAAAAGCCTAATTTCATAATTAATAAAAGTCTCCATGTAATTATTTAGGACAGAAACAGATTCATTACAGTGAGAGTGTACCATATTAATTGAATTCAAGTTCACATACTGTACTATATACAATGACTTGGATTATTTTGTTGTTGTATAGGAAATTGTCACCAAAACCAAGTCATATAGACACATACTTGTGTTTTATTCATTAAGTTTGTAGCCTGTAGTTGTTTATCTTAAATGTTAATACTAAGATTAATTTTGAGTCGATTTTATAGTGAGAATAAGCTATGTTTTTGACTTATTCCATTCAGTAGATATCATCCTATCCTGTTTAGATGATCAGTCTTTCCTATTGTGATATTTTTCATTAGTTCCTTTCAATAAATCATTCTATTTTGCCTGTCAACAAATTGATGAACTTAAAGTTGTTAGTAATATTCTTTTTAAAATCATTTTCTTATTTTTGAGATTATAATTAAAGCAGTTGACTCTTCCTCTCTTACTTCCAAATACTCCCAAATGACCCTCCCTGCTCTCCCTGAAATTCATTACCTCTTTTTCCTCTAATTGTTATTTCATGCATATATGTCTGCATATACATATCTTTTTAAATATAATATGTTTAGTCTTTATAATATTACATATATACATTCAGGGCTGACCTTTTGGCAATACCCAACCAATTGGTGTCTTCTTCCCTGGGGAAGTCTACCTCTCCTGCTCCTAACTTTTCTTAGTTGCCTATAGTTCTTTTTGTAGGGTTGAGGCCTTATATGCTTTCCCCCATACTCTTTGGCATGTCTGTTGGTTTTGTCCTTGTTCAGCTCAAATTTATGCAGTCAGGTTTGTGAGACTTAATGTGTATAGGTTCTGATGTTACTAGAGGATACAGTGTCAAAAAAAAATAAACTTTCTGATCCTCTGAGTCTTATCCTATTTCTCCTGTTCTCTGATCCTTAGGGTCAGGAGTGTTTTATAAATGCATACATACATTTTGGTTCACTATGGTTTTAAATATGTTAGAAGTTTCTATCATACTTTCTGATATTAGCAATTGGAATATTTCCCCTTCATTTCTCCATTAGCCTGACTAAAGATTCCTTGATATTAGGTATTAAAGAACCATTCTGGTTTTCTGTAATGGTCTGTCTGTTGAAAGGAGAACTTTCCTTGATGGGATGAAGAATATACTTATCTGTAGCTATGATGACAAAGGACAAAAGTTAATGTTTTGAGGGATTATGCTGGTTTAGTAAAGTGATGCTTGTGGGTTCTTTTTCAAAATCCATGACTTCATTAGCCCTGGGTACTTGCCTAAGATTCTAGTGCTGGGCATAATTTATCTCTTGGTGAGTGTGTCTTAAGTCCACATAGAAAGCTATTGATTTCTGCAAAGGTATTGGTGCCACTACTATACTATATCATGTAATGCTGGGCATTGTCATGTTTCATAGGCATTATAGCTGGGTAAGATTATTGGCTGTTTCCCTCCTTTGTAACTTTGCATTATGTCTTCCGGCACCGGTGATCAAATGGGGAGAGTTTTGGAGCCCATTTCCAAAGGATACATCAATATAATAATCTCCACACATAAGGATTGAGGAATATTGTGGGAAAGTGGGTGGAAAGAATCTAAGAACCACAGGCAGGATGAGAAAGTTTACTGTGAGCTCATATCTCCTAGGGATGTCAGAAGCTACAGTCAAAAATCTCACCACCATAACTGCCTAAACATGATCTGAACAAGAACAACAACAACAGACTTGCCAACGTGGACAGGGAAACAGCCTGTAAGGCCTCAACTCTACACAGAAAATTACAGGCAACTATAAAATGCTTAACAATGAGGAGGAAAAAAGTCATCATGGGGCAAGAAGACAATTGTTTATCCAATACCAAATGGTCTGCCTCCAGAACATACATACAAGTAGCACTGTACAGACTAAAAATGCTATATTTTGGAACATGTCTCTATATATCTATGTTATACATATATGCATGTAACTACAAATAACATTTGAAAGAGAGCAAGTAGAGCTATATGGAGTTTAGAAGGAAGAAGAGGAAGGGGAAATGATGTAATTATGTTATCATTTTACAGACCAAAAATAAATAAATAAAAAGAGCCTATCTGTTCTTAGTTTTCCTATTTTTATTTTAATCATATTTACCCTAACTTTTATTATTTTCCTTGTATTTTCTTTCACTTAAATTTCTCTAGTTTCTCAAAGTAAGAACTTGGATCATCATTTAGAAATTTACTTTTTCATTATACATGTTTAATGTTACACATTCCTCTAAAATTTGCACAGCTTCTGTACATCTCAAAAATATCTTCATTTCTCTTGTCTTGAATCTGTCAATTAAAAATATTTTATTTAATTTATTATTAATATTGGGAATTCTTCGTTGTCTTATTATTTTAGTTTTATCATGTTGTGATTTATGCACATACTATAAATGGTTTGGACTGATAACTTGGTGAATCTTTTGTGGGTACAATACAACTTGTGTTGGTATATATCTCTTTTGATCTTGAGCTGACTCTTCTACTTTACTTTAAGTTGTATAGAATACTTTTAATGGTAATTGGATGGTTGACAATGGTTTTTAATTTGTCTGTATATCTGGTTTTGTGAGCACTTACTCTACTGATTGCTGAAAGCTGAATTGATATGTTGTCTTTATTAGTGAAGTCCTGATTTCTTTCAGATTTACTACTTTCATGTATTAACATTATCTCAAGTACATACACAAGTAGTATTGGCTTGTTCATCACTAAATTGACTTTGCTATAAATAATAGAGTCTTCATTTTGTTAATTTTCGTTCTTCTCAAAGCTACTTTGAATATATAGATAGTCCACAATTAAGTTTGTTTGTACAAAGTGAAGACAGTTTTAGTCCCGGAATTACTCTCAGATGTTTAAAGGATTTGTTAGAAGTAACATGTATTTTGGTTTTTTTTTATTTTGTTTTGTATTTACTTTTAGTTTTTCTTCTTTTTTAGTTCATTTACTCTTTATTTTGCTACCTTCACTAATAATCTTTGCATTTTCAATTACTGTATTTATTCCATTTACATTTCAAGGTATTTCATACAGTTTTTTTAAGCAACTGTTTGTGATATTTTTCATTTATTGCATTTATATTTTTCTTCTGGTATCTTATATCTTATATCATTAATTTCTTTCTCTGGATTCAATTATTGTATGGCATGCCTTATTATCTTCTTTTTAGATATGCAAATTATACTTTTAAATGGTTTCAGTCATCAGTCCTGATTTTCCAGTACATGTTTTCACCTAATTTCCCTACACTTTCAAACTCCTAAGGGAGTATACATACTTTTTTCCTTTGTATTCCTTGACCTGTTGCTCTTATCAGTGTTATTTATCCATTTGTGTGTTTTCCAGTTTTCTTGCTGTCAATTATTTAGACAGTTATTTGTTACATCAATTAAGTGAAGAAATCTTTTCCACTATACTATAATTTGCTTCCTTGCCCCTTCAGCACTTCATTTTATGATTCTGAGTCTCTATCCTTATCCTTTTCCATCATCATACAGAGCATCCTAAATACTAGTGACTGACATCCTCAAATACTGTTGCTGTAAGCCATTTTTCTCTGTATTGAAAACACTGTGTGTGTGCATGTGCGCGTACACACAAAATTTTGAGTTGATTTTTAAATGCCTTTCAGCTGTTACATATTTCATTTCACTTTTTTTTGTCTGTTTGGCACTAACTGTCTGGGTGTTTTTTCCAAGTATGCTAATGTCTTAACGTGGTGATAAAATATAATGGAGTCTTTTGAGGGTGAACAGTCAAAGAGCCATAGATACATTAGCTGGGTGAATGACATTAGTAAAGATCTCCTCTAATCTTGCTTACTCTTTTCTCACATGAGATAATGCATTGAGTACAAACAGTAAATAAGGAACAATCCAACTTGTATATGTATTAAACATAACTGTGAGAAATCTGCATTGTCCATAAGCCACACAGCTTATAGTGGTTTGTTTTTCCCATTCAGACACTTGGCTTTCTGAAGAGAAGTCCTCTGTAATTCATCAGCATGTTTTTCAATATATGAGGTCCATTAACACTGACTATCTTCTTTCTTCTTTTCTTCAAAATATCCTTTAACAATAAAGCATTTTAAAACACACACATAATTTTTGTACTATATGCAAATATGTATATGTACTTGTGTATTCACACATGTATCTCCCAATGTCATAGCTCTGTTTCAACAAACTCAAAGGACTCTGTGCTACATAGATCATCTTGTATTTTTTAGAATAATTTTAATTAAAATAGAATTACATCACTATTATACTTCCCTTATTTCCTTCATGCCCCTCCCAGATGCTCTTCCTTCACACTCTCATGTGTGCTTCGTAAAACCTCCCTAATGCCCGCAAGAGGGCCTGCATCTATGGCTCAGGGAACATTGCAGAAGATGGGGTTGAAAGATTTTAAGTGTGAGTGTTTTAGATGATTTTGAGACCTTAGACCATGTTAATTTGATATTGTGAAAAACTCAAGGAAAATATTTGAGGTAAAGTGATTTGGGGATTGACAAAATGCTCATTTATAGAAGCTAGTCAATAATTTCAGTAATATCATCACTAACTAAAGCATTATTGGACTGTCTGCTCTCTTGCATTCAGAATTAGTAGTATATGACTTTGAATACTTCCAATAGCAATACCGATTATCTGAGTGTGATCTGTTAGTATAAGTAAATCCTAAGGTAATCTAGACAATAGATAATACAAGTGAACAGAGAGAAATCAAACCTTGTCAGATTTCATCAGAAAATAATAAATTTAGTTTTACCTTGATAGTTATATTTTTATCCTAACAATGAGCAAGTTAAAGTTATACATTAAAATTATCACTATTATTTTAGGAAAATTGTTTTGTAGACAATATTGTGCAATTTCAAATGACACATCAAATTTCATCAGCTCCTAAATAAGTCTTATTCTAAATACTTAATGGATTAAAAGTAAAACGGATCCATAGTACCAATACCCCAAAATTATTGGCTTTAATCGAAAAATGTCTGAAATTAACCTCTAATTCCTGAACTGGAAAGACAGAGGCAGGTTTATGAGTTTGAGGACAGATTGGTCTATGAAGGGAGTCCCAGGATAGCCAGGATTGTTACACAGAGAAATCCTGTCTCAAAAGAACAGACAAAAACCAAAACAAAGGGTCTGAAATGCTTAAAATGCAATGAAAATATCACTCTTCTTTACATTATTTTGTAAATATCATGGTATAGAATCCTGATATTTCAAAAAAAAAGATCCCTGATATTTCCTTCACATATTTGTAATATTAAAAGAAAATCACATGGATACATATTGTATTGACAGTGATATACATAAAACAGTGAAGAATATATGCATGCACGTATTATCAAGAAATGCATACTGCTCAAGGTAAAGTTTGAGAGGGAGGTAGAAAACATTACAATATTTACTGCTTCTAATGGCCATTTATGCTTCCATATGACACAATCCTGGACCTCATGCTCATTGATTTGAAATTTTGTGTCTTTCTTCAAGGCTCTAAAATCTGATAGATTTCTAGCATCTATTGCTTTACATAGAGTAACATTTGGAAACAAGTATTATGTAATTGAGTCTGATAACTAAGTGCTAAAAGACTTCATGGTGGATCTGAGTGAATTGTGGAAAACAAGGACACAGCCACAGTATACTGCTTCTATATTAGACTTCAGTGCCTATGGTTCACCTCCTTATACAAGAAAGGAGGAGAGAGGCTAGTTTTCCTCCAGTGAGAACATCATTATCTTTGTGGTATTTCAGGTAAACATTAGTAAGCAGAATGTCTATTAAATGCAAAACACGACTCGTATGTACTCGACTATGGAATTATATGTAGTCTGACTTAGATTTCCCTAGGTATTTAAATAAATGTTGAATAGCCTTGTTTGTACAACATTGAACTGAAGTTATTCAATGGGGAAATCTCCTAGATGAGAAATGTCTAAACAAAAAAAGAAAAACCTTTGTTAAGAGCATGCAATGGAAATAGATGGAAATAAAAAGAGGGCAAGTTTCTTGTAAAAAAAAATAAGAAAGCATGCAATGGACAGTCTTTCAAAATTAACCTTTATCCTATTAGACTTTGACTTTATTAGCCTCTATAAAATGTGATTTTCAGCACAAAGAAACACAGGCATTTCTCTAGTCTCTCATAGCAGCAGGTAGACATACAAACAGATGGACACCTGCTTGATGTTTAATAGTGATGTTAGGCCATTAATACTGTTTAAGAGCAGTCACTAAGACACCCACCCCTGACAGATGTAATTTTGAACTTGTAAAAGTAAGAAAAAAATTTTAAATGGGATTCAGTGTATTTACAAGTATGACCCTAATTGGGCTTGCTTTAATTATGTTCAAGAATGTAGCCTGCACTCTAGCTTGTAAGGTTGGTGCATGTTGCTGAAGTTACTTGGTTATTAGCTTGACAACTGCAAGGAATTCAATTCATCCACATGAAGTAGGTTGCTGAGTTCAAAGATCAGAAATTTAACAGCCGCACCTTCAAAGGAGATAGTGCTGTATATCCTGGTGTATCCTGCACTTCCCCTTCTTTACAGAGTTCTCTTTGATCTCCAACTAAACATAAGAATTTGGCTTTAAAAAGACTTGAAGTGCCTTTCATTTTTCTCTCAGCTGCCTGAGGAGTAACAACTTCTGCATCTTACAAGAAAAAAATTATTTCTCCTAAAAATAACTTTGGCTTCAAATGCCCCCTGCAAAGAGGTTGAAATAATTTATCTTGAACTCTAAGAAGACAAAAGAAGGTAATTGCATGGGTGAGCCATTACCTGCAGCAGGGAGGCAGTGGAGGAGTCATTACTGATCTTGGGAAGGCAGTGCAGAACATTTCCTGCTCATGGCTTTGTAGGAGAGGAGGTCAGAGAGCACACAGTCTCCTCTGGGCTATCCACATCCTTTCCAGGATTGTGAGCATTCCGCATGCACTGTACCCTCTGGTGTGTTCACTGACGATATTGCATTCCTGCGGTTTTACCCTTCCTCTCATTAGTGCTCTGAGTGCTATGAGGATAACATGCCTAAACAATTAATTTCCTTGTTCTTTACCTAAAAATAAGCTTCTGCAAATGAAACTGCATATGAAATTATAGACAGTATTTTCAATTTAAAAGGAAATCATGAAGACTTAAAGAAAATTGAGAGGTATATGTTATGTATAGAACTATGTCACACCAAAGTACTACTCTATGGCATAAGGATTACTTTGAGAGACTGGACATGTGGGAGCCCTGAAAACTGTAATAGATACTGTTCTTCCAGAAGATAATTTAGATTTATAAAATCAGCATCTGTCCTAATATGTTTATTCTATATACTAGGCAAAAAAAAAAAAGGTGATTTCAAATCATCGTATCTTCTGTTGAAAGGGGAGGGCACCGGCTTAAACCTACATAAGAAATCTTATTCTGGTCCCATATGTTTCCACTGGTCACTGTTCTTTTACCAGCTTCCCTACACCCTTCTTTGTTTTAGCAACTTGTGATTTTTTTTAAGCTTGAACTCAAAGTCACTCCTGTGAGATTTACTAATGTTTCTGTGTACCTGATGCTTAAATGTGAGATGTATGTTATGAAACATTTTCTTTCTTTTTTTATCTGATGTTTAAGTGTGGTTCCCAGACAAGAACTCAAAATGATGCCCACAAGTCCTCATTCCAAATGGTCATAATAGCAAAATCTATAAGAAAATTTTATGTATAAAAGTAAGAGTTTTGTAGTTAGGTTTAATATCAAGAATGACCGATACAATGGCTGGAATCCCCCCCCCCCCAGATTGAGCTAGAAAAATCAAAAGACAGTAGAAAAGAGAACTTTCTTCTGGGATAGATGGTGACATGAGGAACTTCTAGGGTTTTTTGCACACACAAATCCATTTTCATGAGTTTTCCATAGGATATACTTTCCCCTCAGGGGAGTTAAACTCTGCACATGTGGGGATGTTAAACTGCTGACATCAAAGATTCATTGATCAAATGACCAAATGACCAAAACCACAGCATTCTTCAAAATTTAGTTTCAAAGCAACTTTGATTAGATTCTGGAGCCATTTCCTGGAAAATAACTTAAGCCATTTTTTTTAAAGAATTTATGTCCTCCTCTGTGGTTAGCTAGTGGCAAACTCCCTTCTCTAACACCAAAAGAGGCTTTATTTGTGCAAGAAAAATATCACTAATATCACTACAGATTTCCTCTGGCACAAATCCAAAGAAATTTGTACTTGTACATGATTAATGCTCAGTATATATTCAAATTAAAACGCACAATAATAGAGGATTTTAACTTACATTATCTGTAGTCTTTTTCCCCACTCCCTCAAACTCTAGAATATCTACATGAACTCCAAGTCTAATAATTATATTTGATCCAGTGGTCCATTGTTCTCTTATGAACACTGTTAAATTCTGGTCTCACACTTGTTTACAATTTTAAAATTATGATTATTTATCTGTTCTTTCATTTATTTATTGTGCATGTATGCATATGACACCATGTGCTATAGCATGGTGTGGAAGTCACAGGATAATTTGTGGAATTCAGTTATTTCCTTCTACCAGGTGGGTACTAAGGATCAAAGGCAAGCCCACAAACATGGCTACAAATAACTATCCACTGATCCATCTTCTCAGCTCTTGTTTATAATTCTTCTAAATCATTTACACAACTGTTAAAAAGTAGTGATGTGTTTAAAACCACCTCAACAAAAATTATACATTTTACCAAAGTTTTATTGTTCCTTCTTTTTGAGATAATAATATAATTATACCATTTCTCTCTTCCTTTTCCTCCCTGGAATCTCTCCTATATGCACGTCAGTCCTTCTTTCAAATTCATAGCCTCTTTCTTCATTAATTATTTTTACATGAACATATGTATATACATGTATATTCATAATTATAACTTGCTAAATATTATAATGTTATCTACATGTATGTTTTTAGGAATACAAGAATAGCCATGCCAGAGAGGATGGGGGATTAACAAGAAGGCCTCAACTCTATACAAAGAACTAAAAGCAAGAAAGAAATGCTGCCACTAGGAGAAATTGTGTTACCCAGGAAAAGCACACACAATATCTATCCAATACCAAATGATCAGTCTCAAAACATATTACACTTTTGATCTAAAATCTTTTACTATTTAACAAGGGAAATTTCCACAAAGGATAATTTAGTCCCCAAATTTCCTTCACTCTTTTGTATATACCATTATGATTCTCTGTCATCTCCATGGCTTTTGTTTGATTTCTTTGGATGAACTTCAAAAAGTTTTACGTATTTCGTACCATATAAAACATCTCTCCACACACACATGCCCAAAAAACTTGCATAATCTGAAATACTTGCACTACCAATTTTTCTCGCTATTTTTCATTGCAAGTCATTTAACCTCTGTGAGCCTCAATTTCATCTACTATAAAATTAGGAGTTTGGACTCTGTGATACTGGATGACCTTTTAGTCAAAACTGTCGGCAATGACATTTCAACTGTTCTGTGAATTAACAGAGTATGTGGAGGACCTAACCATCATCCCTAACTCTCTCAATTCTCATTATGGGAAACTGTAATTTGCTTCACTTTGATCAATGAGCTAGTTTGTAAATTTGACATCTACTAGAATCATTTTTTTTTAATTGACTGTCAACAGAAGTAATGTGAATAGTTATGGAGAGATCAGAAGACTGCTGAGTAACCTTCAGGATGCTCAAATCTGAATCAGAGATGCAGTGAATACAGTTCTAAAGGTCCTTATGGTTGCCAGTATCTCAGTACCATTCAAAAGACATTCTGACCTTGGGTAAGGAGTTTTGTCTCTTTCTTGTTTAGAAAGGGAGACCTTGAAACCAAATTCCTTTGGGGGTTTCCATTAATATAAAATGAGAAAATGAATTGTAAATGCCTTTTGAGTGCTAGGTAATCTATAACTATCAGTATCACAAAAGATAATTTGAGGAATGTGTTTTCTATTTGTCAAAAAACTAGAGTCTGCTTGATGGGGAATATTATTTTAAGGTATGTTACTTTTATTTATGTTGCATTTGTTTAACTCTTCGAAGCTGTGTTACTGTGCCTGCCAGTGACGAGGCAGAGCAGGGGAATAGACTGGGCTGGCAGAAAGAGAGGATAAATATGAGGAGAAATCTGGAAGAAGAAAAGATCTGGGAATGAGAAAGGAAGGATGAGGATTTCAGGGGCCAGTCACCAGCTACACAGCCAGACAGGAAAGAAAAGGTATACAGGAATAGGTAAGCTAAAAGCTCCTAGGCCAAAGACAGATGGGATAATTTAAGTTAAGAAAAGCTGGCAAGAAACAAGCCAAGCTAAGGCTGGACATTCATAAGTAAGAATAAGCTTTTGTTTGTGGTTTATTTGGGAGCTGGTTGGTGATACCCACCCCCCACAAAAGATAAAAAAGCCAAAAGAGTAAACATCTCCCTACATCTGCTCTCATCTGAGCTATTATATTGACTGCTGCTGTGTGTTGGGGCTTGCATCATATCATCTTAATGACAACATAATCTAATGTTTATTTTACAGTCAAATTTCTTTGTCATGAATAATTGGATAAATAGAAGGTATTATTTATATGACTGTATATTTATTTTCAGTAACTCTATTTAGTGGGTATAGACTTTACTGTTTGAACTCAGAACTGATATGTTTAAAATGAAGTAGATAACTTACCAAATATACTTAAAGAGTAGAACTTTAACTATTTGCAATAAAGTTGCTAAACTTATAGTTTTGGCTCACATTACTACAGAGCATTTTTTTTTTGGTTTTTCGAGACAGGGTTTCTCTGTGTAGCTTTGGACCCTATCCTGGCATTCGCTCTGTAGACCAGGCTGGCCTCGAACTCACAGAGATCAAAGTTTTTAATTATGTTATATTTTTGCTATTTTTTGTATTCATTTTGTTTTGTCTTTGTTATTTATATAGTCTGTGTACTAACTGTCATGAGCAAGTGGGTAGATACTTGTATTTAGTATAAATAAAGTTATATTTTATTACATTACCTCATCACACGAGGTTTACACTCTAAATTCCTAACTATAGTTCTAAAACTAGCTCCTAAAGGATGCTCACTTTTGTATCTTACCCGAAGATCAAGTACAGTCTCTAACAGAAGTCTCTAGTTTACATGTCAAAATCCTGGTGGAGACACTCCACCACAGGAAGGGTGAAGTGGCATCTCTCCAGAAGTGGAGAGCAGACCATTGTTCTTGGTCATTGCTTATATACTGTCCAGTGGGCATTATGCGGTTCTAGCACTGTGTCTAGTTATCTTGAGTGAGTGATGTCACTGAGTTCTTGTTGTCATTTGCAGCCTTGAGTGTAGTGTGGATCCTGACTAAACTATTTTTACATGTCTAAAAGGCAATTTTTTACTATGCTCATTACACTAGCTCTAACAGAGGTATAATTAATGATTTTCCTCCATTCTATAGCCTGCATCTTTGTTTGAATCATGTTATCCTTTGCCATATAAAAGGTTTTATGTGTTTCATGAGATACCACTTATTAGTTGATGGTCCTAGTGTCTGTTCTATTGGTGTTCTCTTCAGAAAATCCTTTTCTGTGCAAGTAAATTCTCCATTCCCCATATTATCTTATATCTAGGATATATGGTTTTTGTTGAGGTCTTTGATCCATTTAGAGTTCAGTTTCGTGCGAAGTGATAGATAAGAATCTATTTTCATTTTTCTACATGCAGTCATCAAATTTGACAAGCACTATTTATTGAAGACTTTTTTCTCACATGTGTATTTTTTACTTCTTCATAATAAATATTAGCTGTCCATAGGTATGGAATTAAATCTGTGTCTTCAATTTGATTGATATATGTGTCAGCTTTTATGCAAATACCACACTGATTTTTAATTCTATAGCTCTGTAACAAAACTTAAAAATGGTGATTGTGTTACAACTTGCTGAATCACTGACCCAAAATGTCCCAGGGGATCCCCCATTCATCACAGACTTTTGTCATGTTTATGGTTTGCTATCAAAAACCTGCTTATAAAGTCCTGTTGCTGAAATTTTTATTAATATCATCAAACTTGAAGTTGAGCTTGTGCCTGAATATAAATGTGCCTGACTATAAACTTTTCTCCTAATGACTAGCTTTTATAGTACACCTAACCAGAGAAAAAGATAATCATCAGTATTACCCCACTACAAATACTGAAACCTATAACAGCACCCTGCCTGCAAGATATACTGGAGCAATAGTGGCACATAGGTTATGCACTAACCAAGCACATTTTAAAAATTGGTGTTAATACTCTTCCATGAGATGGAACCAATATTGGACACTATAGAAGTATCCATAAAACTGAAACTATGTATGTCGTGTGCCTAGGGGAAAACCTAATATTATTCTGCTAAAGGAATGGAGTAATAAAATTATTCTTGATGACATATTTCTATATATATTGATCAGTACCTCACCCCACCCATATCAAAGAAGCTTTTTCTTGAATTAACACAGAGACATACAACTGGACAATATACAGTGAGTGAGAAACTTTGGAATACTCATTCATAAATTGAATGTTTTCATTTAACCACTTCCTCAAAATACAATATTCTGTGAAAAAGAGATTGTGTAAAGATTGTAAAGGTCAGAGGTGATAGATGACTCCAAGGAAACACTGTCTTCTTAACACAATAGGATTGCTTCACATATGAACTTAGAGAGACTCCCAATATACACAAGACATGCACAAGTTCAGGCCAGATAGGGTTCCAACACTGAGACAGAGAGTATACCTGAGACCCTACACCTTACCAGAAAATCTTCAATTAGACTTTCTTGGAAACAACAAATCAAATTTCTCCAATAGAGTGTATCTAGACATTTCAGTCCCAATCTAGGGATGGACCCATAGCCAGGGGTTAATGACCAACTCAAAGTGAACTCCATGGATTTTGTTTGTTTGTTTGTTTGTTTGTGATTGTTGTTTTTGGTTGGGGGGTTGACTTATTTGTCCCAACTTTCATTTTGGGGTTTTTGTGTTTTTTAAAAAGAGATACGGAGCATAATGTTTGTTAGAGAGGGAGGTAGGAAAGATCTAACAGGAGTTGCAGGTGGGTAAAGACATGATCAAAATACAGTATACAAAAATTTAAAGAAAAAAGTATATCTTGGATGAAAGAATGAATGAGACAATTCAAAGGTTTTTGTCAGCAAAAAATGTGAAGGTCTTTGACTTAGGAAATGGGAATAACAAACATGAATTGAATTTGAGATGTTGAATTGTAAGTACTTATAGGAAATCTGAAATAGAAGAAAGAGCACATTATGCATGCTGGAAATTCTGAAGAACAGTCAAACCTATGATATAATTAGAAGGGGTACTTGAGTAGTTCTATTCACAGATCAAAACTGGATCTCAGCCATTAATTTGAAAAAAGACATATATATATATTAAAGAAAAAAGCAATGGCTTTGTTTACAAAGAATAAACCTAAAATCACAAAAAGTCAGCTACAGACAAAAGAAGCAGAATTATATTGGAAGTGAAAAGGATTGTTCCCTTTTATATATAGCATTGTTGGAGGTGTAGGGGTGTTGTAAATTAAATACACCCACACGTGTGCCATAGATGTCAGGGAAAACAGGTTTTACTTAACTGTTCTAGATTTCAGATTAAGGAACTTTAGATAATCAGCCACCCATGCGATTAGGAAAAGATATATTCAAATGGATAAAATTGAAAACATAATAAATGATAAAAGTATTAAAAGAAATAAAATCCTAAAGTACCTTTTCAGGTACCTGTGACAACTCATAGTAGGTATGAATCCTTATTACATAAGCATGATGCTCTGAATATGACCCCCAGAAACCATAGTAGAAGGACAGAATTGACTCTCAAAGGAGTCCACAGACCTCCACACATACACTTCATATATCAACCCCCATACACACACACATATACACATGGACATGCACATACACACTCATACAAAGTACTTACAAAACTTCTCCCTTCCTTTTACTCTCTCAAAATCTTCTCATATAACCCCTACTTGATCTCTTTCAAATACATGGCTTCTACTTTTCTAATTAGTTTTGTTACATATATGTGCACTTAAAGACAATTACTTAAAATAGATGTATAGTAAGGCAGAATGTAAAAGAAAATGAATTTTGAAGTTCAACTCTGTCCTAAATCCCAAGGCAAGTTATTTAACCTTCCTGAACTGAAACCCCAAATCAATTAGATATCCATAGTAATTCATTTGTAGTGTTATTATGAAATGAACTAAATAACATGCATAAAATGTCTCTAAATGCCTGGAAAATAATCAATAATTAATAGAGATTCTTACCACAATTATTATAATGCCCACTTATATATGCCAAATTAATAGCCTGTGGATATCTGTCTATCTTTTGTGATTACTAGGTATTTTCCTAGGCCCTGAAGGGAATGAAATGGCCAAGAAAAAATAGTTCCTGCCATATTGTTATTATTATGATTGCAGAGTTTCAGCAACTCTTCATTTAATTTGGAAAATATGAACATATATATATATTTCTGAAGTGTTACTTCAGCCCAGGAAGTGGAATATAAAATAGCAAGGTCAGTAGTTAAGCATGGGGCTTAGAGGCAAATCAGGCAGAGCTGAGTTGGAGAGGACCAGTGTGCTAGAATGTCTGTACCCATGCTGTCCCACTTTAAACAGCACTTCATGTTAGTAAAGCAGAAGAGATACACTACAGCCTAGGGCTGCTTACTGGAGCTTAGAATTTGTTTGAAACACACGATGGCTAAATCTGGTATTTCCTCAACATCTGACGTGTTAAATTAAACAAAACATTTTTGATATATTCAGCATGGTCCTAAGAGCCAGGAAACAAAATACATGATCCCTGACTTAATGTACCTGTGATTGATATACATCTATAAACTAAAGAAGCCCTGCTTCCCAGCAGAGGACGGGAAGACACAGACAAGCACACAGAAACTGCAAGATATGGTCCCAATAAAAATAATGGTGATGTTTGCTAGCAGTGTCTATGTTCCAAGCACAGTGAGACCAGACACTGCAGATGTGTGAAAGCATTCAATTTACACTACAAACGAGTTAGACAAACATCACCTTGATTTTAGTGATGAATAATATACATTGGAAGCAGCACCCTTGGATCTTTTGTACATAATCATCTAATCAAACCTGTAGGCAAGAAAAAGTTTAATAGTCTGATACACAATTCTTTCCAATGCAGCTTAAAATTTGTATAGAATAGTACTACTTTTAATCATCCCTGGTAAAGAAATTTACTTTTTTATGTGGTCATAAAAATGTGTTTATATCACCAATAATTTAAAATAATGATACTGCATGCAAGAGCTATTATTGTCATGAATAATTTCAGTGGAACAATAATTAAATAACACTTGAAGTTATTTTAACACTTCTGTCATGTATCTCTAAAATGAGTTGCCTTTTATCTCCAAAGCCTCATTTTTCTTCTTTATTTGAACCATTTTCTAAGATGTGTATTTCAAACAGGCATGTTATAGTCAGAGTGTAGCTTATACTGTTCAAATTCTATACTTTATGTTGTGGCTGTTTAGCAAACAATGAGAATATATAAAAGCAAGAGTGTCTTTTCCGCATCCACTCACAAGCACATTACAGAAATGACTGGAGAAGTTCTATTGTTTGGAAGAAGAAATTTATTGGATATGCCTTTTTTTCAGGGATCAAATTTGTACATGGATAGGAATTCTGCAGCAAATCATCTCACAGTATTATGTTTCAAATTAGTTTTAATACTCTAATGATTATCTTATAAATATTAATGTGTTCAATAGAATCTTTTGGCAACAGTAACCTTACCTATCTGAATCATATACTACCCTAGCAAAAAGAAGGAAAATGGCAATGTCAGTTCAGGAGTTCATACTTCACCCTCCACTGCTCCCCAAAAGGTCTTTTCTCACATATGGAAGGTTAGAAAAAAATCTACTGAAATAAATTCTTGTAAAGGAAATAGTTTAGGTATTTTATGCCGGCATCTTGGACACATTATACGGCAGCTTCACCATTTAGACATCGGAACAGTGGACACAAATAGATGGAAATCCTGAAAAAAGTATGATTTAGAGAATATCACTATGAAATCAAGCAAAACATAATATACATGTATTGAAATTTGCATAGAGGGAGAGAGATGTGGAGAATAGGAGAAGGGAAAATTGACTCCTGGACCACAATCTGAGTGTCATGTAAAATATCATCTTTAGTCAAAACCAAACAGATGGATTCTACAGCAGGTTTTCATATAAAACACAAGATGTACCAAGGGTGTGGTGTGAGGTGTGGAGAAAAGACAGGAAGGAGGGTGAGGGTTACATTTGAGGACCTGTGTGAATAGAATAGTGATGAGACTGTTGGGAAATAAGATAACCCTGATTCTGTTTTATAGACATAAAGAAGACAAAGTGAAATATAAAGATCTACCCATAGGCAGATATAGTTTAAATCATTCTAAGATGCCCAAACCACCACAAAAAACCCTCAATGTGTATGTATATTATTGAGTAGATCCTGAAAATTAAGGCAAGAAGCATTTATGTGTTAAAAAACATTTTATTGATTTTTATAACTGTTAAGCCATATATATCTGTGTAGTGTATAGCACTTAAGAATTATAAATACATACACGTACATAAACACACATACATGCATATGTGCATGTACACACACTATAAAGTCATTGAATGATGTCTACTAAAGATTTGATAGAGTTATTTGTCTAAAATCCCTGGATGTTTCTGAGCATTTGCTAGAACTTGGATATGCACAAGGTGTTGCCTAACCCTTCAAAGTCTTCAGGTCTCTCAAGGAGCCTCCTTTTCCACCTTCCATTTTTTTCATCCTGTTGTCCTTCTTTCCTTGCTGCAGACACAAATAGATTGAATTATGCAACCCCTTATGGCTTTTCTGGAAAGCTGTTCAAGCATGAAAGGTGAAAAACAAGAACTTTTTGTGCCTTCTTTTAGAAAGCTAGGAAACAGGCAAAATACCTTTTTGGAATCACCAGTAATACATTCCCTGGCACCTGAGATGGGTTCTAGAATTGTGGCCTCCCAGGGAGGGCCAAGCCACTGAATGAAAGGCCTTGTTGCCCTCTTCCACTTGTGTAGGCCCTTGAGAGCAGCTTCCTGGATGATGCTTCATTAGAATGCAGTGTTCAAACACAAAGTTGACTTGGAATGACTTTATTGTTTGGTGTCAATGGTCAATTCAGTGGAGGAGACAATTCTCAGGATGGCATAGCTATTTGTTTTAATTTAATTTTTTAAAATTTTACACATGTATGCTTTGCATATCAATCACTCTTACATCTCACCTCTGTATAACCCCTGTCCATTCTCTACAAACCTCTCATACTATCATATCTTTTTTTTATTTTGTTACACATCAAGATTAATCTGGGCCATCTGTGTGACTGAGGGTTTGAAGCTGTACTATGAAACATGGTAAGCTCAACAGAGAGTATTCCTCTAAAGCCATGATCCCTCTTCTCCCAGAATCTATTAATTGACAATAGTTCAGAGGTAACAGCAGGAGGCTGTGAATCCTTCCCCATTCCTTCATTGATTGTTGATAGGGTTGGTGTAATGTAGGTCCAATGCAGGTAAATACAGTTGATGCAAAGTAATGATTAGAATAGCTGCATCAATAGCTGGAGTCCAGGAGTACAGCTCAGTGCTTGGCTTATGTGACAGACTTTGATGATTCCCCCATGGGAGGCCTCACACTCCCTGAGGTGTGGATGGGGGTAACATGGGGGTTTGTGGGGACAATGGGGGTACTGGAAGGATAGGGGGTAGGGTAACCTGTAGCCATCCCCACGTAGAGTAAGAGTTTTGACCCCCTTTCGGCTTGTGTACAGACCACTGCCACACCCGCTGGCTAGGTTGCTTTTCCCTATTAAATACCCTTATATTTCTACTTGGCTCCATATTGGTAATTTGCCACTATAATAGGGAACTGAGATTGGTATGTAAAATATGATTGTTTTTAATTTAAATAAAATTTAAAAACCCTACAAGACAGGCTTCAGAGCCAGCTCAGCAGTTAATGCTGGCTGGTCTTCCAAAGGTCCTGAGTACAGTTTCCAGCAACCACATGGTGGCTCAAATAAAAAAAAGAAGAATAGATTAATCAACTTTGGGGAATGGTGCTTTTTGGCTCTTCACTGTTTTCCAGGTCTACTGTACTTCCCAACCCCTCTTTTCTAATATCCCTCCAGCCTTGGAAGGTGTGGTATAAGTGATTTGCTAAGAGTTGGCTCAATGTCTGTAACTTATATTTTCCATATTTGGTAGCCATGAGTCTCTCTCTGCATTTAGCAATACTGAGCAAAAAGAACACCACAAAAGCTATCACCAAACCTGAATTCACATTATACTATAGGATCACAGTCAGAGTCAGCTCAGTACCCTGGTACCAGCACAGAAATAGACATATAAGTTAGGTGAATAAAGAGCCCAGGAAAAAGTTCCTGCAACTACAGTTACTTGATTTTTGACAAAGATGCCAAAATGTACATAGGAATAGATATATCAGTTTTTATGGCTGTCCCTGGGAAAGCTGGATATCACATGCCAAAGAATGAAAAGAAGATCCCTATATATTACCTCATACAAAACTCAGTTCCAAATGGATCAATGACCTGAACATAAGAACCAAGTGTTGTGGGAATTAAATTTTCCAATAGCCTTTGGGTACTAGCCTTAATGCAGGTTGCTTCTTGTCTGAGGATGTGACTGCTTAAAAGGATAAACAGGCCGGCAGTACTAGTGCATCCCTTTAATCCCAGCATTTGGTAGGTAGAGGCAGACAGATCTTAGTGAGTTCAAGGCCAACCTGATCTACAATGTACGTTCCAAGACAGCCAGGCCTGGTACATAGAGAAAACCTACCTTGAAAAAGAATTTAAGAAAAAAAAAAGAAGAGAAGAGAAGAGAAGAGAAGAGAGGAGAGGAGAGGAGAGGAGAGGGAGAGAGAGAGGAGAGGAGAGGAGAGGAGAGGAGAGGAGAGGAGAGGAGAGGAGAGAAGAGAAGAGGAGAGGAGAGGAGAGAAGAGAAGAGAAGAGAAGAGAAGAGAAGAGAAGAGAAGAGAAGAGAAGGGGAGATTGTGAATGCTCTTGGGTGGTGAAGACTGGTTTGGGTGGTGTGAAGCAGCATGATTCGTCGGTTCCCAGTTCCATTGGGCAAAACAGAAAGACTATGCAACTGGTTATATCTTGTCCTATATCTCATTCCCCAAAGCACCCCCTTGATAAATTGATACATACATTAAATACATGTCTGTGGTTCACATTATACCGAAGGCTCTAAAACTGATAGAGAAGAATAAAGGAGTTTGTTTCAGAAGTGATTTTTTAAATTGGACTCCAATAGGAAATAAGAGTAAAATGGACAAATGGGAGTTCTTGAATTTATAAAGTTTCATCGCAGCAGAGGACACTGTCAAGGGCATGAAGAAACCGTCCATAAAATGGCAGGAAATCTTTGACACCCATAAGTTTTCACATAAATTATAGAGACTTTAGCAAACTATTTACAAAAGTTTCAATAGTCAATAATTGTTCTTTGCATACTAATAAGCTATGAATGATATATTAAAATTGTTTATATTTCCAATATCAAATAGCAAAATATAATATGCATAATATAAGCATGCAAGACAAAGTGAAAGTTAGTTTACATGGAGTAAGTAACAATAAATCAAATATCATTATTTGTAATATTTTCCTAAAATATAATGAAATTATTGGATAGGCAAGAACCATAGACCCTGAACATTGTTTTTCTGGATTTAAAAATAAAACAAACAAAATAAAAGGACCAACTAATATAAGGAGAAACTGTATTAGAGGCAAGACAAGAAGTAAGCAATTGCCTTTTTTAACCCAATCTAGATGATTTTTGGAGGTTCAAGTGAAGAGAAACCTATTCTCAAAATAAAGCCCAGAGAAAAGTTTCAAAAAAACAAGTAAGTGAATTATTAAAATTTTAAGTCCATCCTTGCAAGATAATTTTATTACTGATAATATTTATTCCTTTAATCCAAAAACATAGTTATGATTTCTAGGTTCAAGTCACCGAAATAGACATAGAGATGCAGTCTTGGCATTTACATATAGCTTAATTGGAAAGAACAAAATTAAACTTAAATGGAATTATTATAAAAATGTATAATCATTTTGTAAATCATATGCAATGTTCAGTTTTGATTTCAACTTCACACAGCCTGGGGATAGAGTTTCAATAAGCAATTGTCAGGTTGGCTTGTGTAGATGTCTGTGGGAGACTATCTTGTTTGTATTATTTGAGCCCAAAAGACTGAGAACATTGTGGGTGACACCATACATGGGTTTGGGTTGGACTGTTTAAGAAGATTTTAAAAATGAAGTGAGCAATAAACGTTTCTCTCTCTCATTTCTCTCTTTTGCTTGCCCATGGATGAGATGGGAATCGCTAATCTAAGGATCTGCTTTCCTTGATTTCTCAGCTATGGTGTACTAGAATGTGGATTTGTGAGCTAACAAACTCTTTACCTTATAATTTGCTTTTTCAAGAATATTTAATTATAGCAATAGAAAGGAAACTAGACATCATGATAGTATATTATTATTTATATTATCAGTCCTGCTAGCATTATTCATAGTAAGAAAACATGGGAACAACCCAAATGTCAATTAATGGATGATTAGAAAACAAATTATAATGTATACATAGAGCAGACACTATTGATCTTAAATAAGGAATGAAAGAAATGTCTTGTACACATTATAACATGGATAAAGCATGAAGACATTGTTAAATGGAATAAGCCAAGCTATAAAATAATGTAAGCTTATGCTTCTGCAATGTACCTAATGTAGTCAGACCCATGGGTATAGAAAGCAGAAAAATGGATCTCAAGGAATAGAAAGAGGAGGAGATGAAATGTGATTTTGTGTGGGCATGAGTACATTTAGAGAATGAGTTTGAGAGAACAAGAACATTCTGGAGATAAAAGGTGGGCAATTGCACAACTTTAATGTACTAAATGTCACTAAACTATTGACTTAAAATCATTTTGTTTAAATTACTCATTTTGTTGTGCATACTTATCCACTACCAAAAATATCGATGAGCAGAGAGGTCAAGACCAGGCTGGAAAAACTCACAGAAATAGCTGATGTGAACAAGGGGGAGGTCATGGACCCTAGACTGATAGTTGGGAAAGCAGCATAGGACTCTTCCAGACACCCTGAACATGGATGTCAGTTTGGAGGTCTGGACAATCTGTGGGGCCTCTGGTAGTGGATCAGTATTATCTCTAGTACACCAATGGGCTTTGGGAACCCACTCCACATAGAGGAATGCTCTCTCAGCCTAGACACATGGGGGAGGGTCTAGGCCCTGCTCCAAATGAAATGACAGACTTTGAAGATTCCCCATGGAAGCCCTCGCCCTTCCTGGGGAGCAGAAAGAGGATGGGATAGGGGTTTGGTTGGGGGCAGGGGAGGAGGGGAGCCAGAGGGAACTGGGATTGACATGTAAAACGTGCTTGTTTCTAATTTAAATATAAAACCAAAACAAAGTATATTATCATATATATTTCTCCTTTATACAGTATGAACAATGAAAAGATATGAAAAGTAGAATATCAAATAATACATACTGTCAAATGTACATGGTTGCAAAACAGAGAATACAGTTCAGACTGATAAAAGAAATAGAAGACATTAGTGAAATAACATGAGAAACCACTGTGTATAGCAGAAATATCTAGAAAAGCAGAACACATCATTATCATTACCATTTCTCCCTGTAATGTGTTGATTTTGCATATAATACCTCATGTGTGTGTGTGACATGTATGTCATTGTGGATGACATATATGTGTGACATGTATATGAATGTGTGACCTAAATGTGTGTATGTAACGTGTGTGTGTGTGTGTGTGTGTGTGTGTGTGTGTGTGTGTGTATGACATGTGCAGGGGTGTGTAGTGGAATAGGTGTACTTGTAGCAGTCAGAATGCTACTTTCAAGAGTTGATCTTTCATTTCTAAATTCTCTATAAGTATGCAAAAGTATAATATTGGTAAATAAAGTAGAAAATAGATTTACTTTGTTCCTTGTAACTCCATTTGATTTCTAACTCTGAGCCTTCATTCTACCAATATAGAATTAATCACAATATGTGCTCCAAATGATGTATGGCATTATTACAAAATAAAATAAATAAAGGGACATAGGACTTGTTCCAAGGAACTACACTCATGGGACATTGATCCATACAGACTATCACTGAGTTACTTGTTTGTTGACATGTACTCCCAGATAGTTGGGGCCTTCCCTGGGCCCACACTATGTTTAGAATATGAGCTTCCCTATGGCAGTGATTACTAAGACTAGTATACATGTCTCCACAGTTGCTCTATTCCTTCCTCATGAGATGTGCCATCTTTTTCATTACTGAGTTTTGGTGTTGGAAGGAATCCCTCCATCTCACTACTGCTGTTTTCATCCATACTTGGTTTCCTTCAATCTTTCTTCTCCTTCTTCCCTTTTTGGTTCTTTCTCATTATTGATAGACCATGGAATAAAAAAATGGCCATTATTCTTTTGATTACCAAGAGTCATTGATCTTAATTCTTTGGCCCTGTCTAGAAAGTACATCCTCCTAGGAAAACCGCTTTATGACTATAAAGAGAACATCATAGAAAACTACAATTAAAAATGATTAAAATATTATCAGTTGTAAGCAGCATCAATTTTTCTAAATATTCATAAGTTTATTTCATTTTTTGTTTTTGTTTTGTTTTGTTGGATTTGTTTGTTTGTTTTGCAGTTCTTGAGAATGGAACCCAGGACCTTTTGGGTGGCAGTGGTGCTTTATCAAAGAGCTCCATTCTCAGCCCTTGTCTCCATTATTTAACATATAATGTAACTATCACCCCTGCACACTAAAAGACAGCAGCTCTCAGAAGACAAATCCCTCGAGTGTCATCTGATACTTCAAAATCTTTCGTATTTGAGAGAGGACCCAGAGAAAATAAAGATTCAGTCAAAAGATTAGAGTGCTGTAGTTTAGGAAGACACATAACAATTCAGAATGTAATGTTTCAAAGACAGCTTCATGATGACAGTGTACAGTGGTTGCAGAGTCACAAGCATGAGTTAGAAGGTTGACATTGCTGGCAGGTGATGAATTTGTGAAACAGATAGATGGAATTTCCAAACCTGCAAATGCTGAAGCTCCCTCATGCCATTCATTGATTAGCAGACAGAACTCAGAACAGTGATGGGCTGCCTTGATTGAAATTCTGCCTCTTCTACTTAATGGCAGTGTGGGCTAAGCAAGTTCTTAATGCTCCAAGCCTCCCATCACTTGTCAGAAAAATGGGATAGTAATGAAACTGACCACAGAGAATCAGTTATGGGATTTAAATGTTGATACATATACAGTAAAAAGGATGCTTAGAAAAACTGAACTGTGTGTTAGTGCTGTTAAATAAATCGGCATTGCTTCTAATTAGGGACAAGAAGTTCAACAAAATATGATTCTTGATCTAAGTGACTTAATAAACTATGATGAATGGAATGGTATGCATAATGTCACAACTACTATCTCTCTTAACAGGCCCGTCACAATCCTGCCACAAATTAATTCTCCTTTACTTCATTTTATGACACAGTGAACAAGAACTTAAAGAAACACATGTTTACATACTTACTGTTCTTTTGGTCAGAAATTGATTCTGCTCCATTGCTTTCTCTAATCCCACATTACTGAGAACTAACTGATCAGTTTTTAACTGATTGGTTTCTAACTGGGTGGTTCTGAGAAGAATATAGTTCTAAATATGCTCAAGATGTTGAATGTTCTGTTTCTTGTGATTGCAAGGCCAAGGACTCTGTTCTTTACTGTCACCTGGGCTTGTGCTCAGCTTCAAGAGTCCATCATCCCCTCAGCCCATGAGTTCTATCTCCATCATCCATCAACATGGCAGTTGGGCAAAGCTCATCTTTCGGAGGCTCTCTCCTGATTTCTTTCTGTCACATCTCTAACAAACTCAATTTCTTTCAGTTTAAGCAGATTCCTTGCTTCATAGGGAAAATAACTCAGTTTACTGAAAATATGCCTGTCTGGATCTACAATCTTAATTCTTCCTGGGAAACCCCACCAGAGCAGTGCATAGATCAGCCTCTGGTTGGATGGTTGATTACTGGACAGAAATCTGAGGGGTCATGTTTAGTATTCTGAAAATCATCACTTTAAAACATAACATCCTTTCTCACTTCTCAACAGAACTCACTTTTTGTCATCTTTCTCAGTCAAATAATAAGGCTTCAGTTTTCCATTTCCTATACAATGGTGCCAATTGTTCTAAAGGATATACAAAATGCAGGAGGAAAATCAGATACAGATCTGCAGAATTAGCTTAGACATTATATCTTGATGAGTTTAATATCATTTCCAATTATATGTGAATGGTCAAAGTATTTTTAACTCCATATGTCCTACTCTTGTGGATGGTCAAAGTAGGGCATCATTTAGAAGACATTGAACCTACATGTAACTCAACCCACAGTATAGTTATCAACGTTTTCTGAACTATTTGTGTTTTATTTTGTTTTCCCAACATTAACATACCACCTAAATTTGTGATTATAGAAAAACTTGATTAAACATTCTAATGGCTAAAATAAAATTTTAAAAAAATCTAGATTAAGCAAGGGACTGCTCTCCCTCCTATATCTGTAAATGACAAATAATATTATTTCTTTTGGTACATAAAAATCAGCTAAAAAGTTTCACTTATCATAATAGTTAATAGTAAGAAATAAAAAAATAAAATCACATAATGCCTGGCACAGAGGAACTATATGGCTGTCTCGGCCAGTCATAGAAGGAATCCATTTAGAGATGATGAGTGGGTTCATTGGGTTCACTATCTCTAGCAAATTGATTGTAGTTAGTTGGATCACTCTTACAAAGAAGTATGACATTAGAGTAATAATTCCTGCTAAAGATGGTTTTGAATCCAAGAGAATGGAGACAGATACACAGCATGTGTGCCAAAACATTTTTCAGTTCTAAATTCTGAAAAACTAAGCTTGAAAATACATATTCTGCAGTTTGCAGATATCACTACTTGGAATTTAGTAGACTTTTTTCTTTTTTTATTTAGAGAATACTTTATTAGTTTTTGTAATCAAACCCACGTAGATAAGACCTTACATATTTAATACAGTGTGTTACCCCTGTACAAATTGAAAAAAAATAAGTTCAACATTTCTAGACCAATATAGCTGTTAATTTCTGTAGAATTCCAACCATGGTAAACTGGTAAACTGGGATATTTTTTCCAAAGTTGACAGCACAGCTAAAGTTTCCAAAATTTCAAATTAAGTGCAGAACCTGGACCATTTCACTTTTTACTGAAACATTTTTTCATACAGTATATCATAATCCAAACTTCCTCTCCCTCATCTCCCCTGAGATCCTCCCTACCTCATCCCTGCCTCATCTCCTCTAAGACCCTTCCCACTTCCTTCCTCTGGATCTCCTCTGAGATCCTCCCTTTCCTTAATTATCTTACTCCATGTCATCTTTCTGTCTCTTTTTAGAAAACAAACAGGAAAGAAAAGCAAAACAATAAAAATAATACATTTAAAAAGCACAAAACACACACACACACACACACACACACACAGAGTAGAGAGACATACACATAGAAAAACACAAAATAAAAATTGGAAACTATAATATACAATCGACCACTAATATTTAAAAAAAAAAAAACACCCAAACAAAGTGATATGTGACAAAGGTCTACTGAAATACCATTGAGTTATTATTGTTTTGACTGTAGTAGATTGTGTTTGAATATAGCTGAAGCCAGGACTATTCTAACTTTCTATCAAACCTCCTCCCTCCCTCAGTGAGATTATTTCTTTGTTAAATGAGCTATGGCCATACATAATGTCACTGCAGAGATCCTTAAGTTATTTTATAGCTATAGAATATGATTATTTAAAAGTATTTCTTCCTTTTTTTGAGATGGGATTTTCCTTTGTAGCTTTGGAGTCCGTCCTGGAACTAGCTCTTATAGACCAGGCTGGTCTCAAACTCACAGGGACCCACATGCCTCTGCCTCCCAAGTGCTGGTATTAAAAGCATGTGCCACCACCACGAGGCTTTAAAGTATTTCTATGATAAGATAAATATTTCCCTAAACAAAAGGAGTATAATGTGAAGCTGGAAAAAAATAAAAGCACTAATCTTATGTGTTTCTGAAAAATAAATAAAAGAATAAAATTAATGTCCTTCCACCTGCTGTAACAAGAAAGCAGATACTGTGTAATGAAAGTTAAGTAGAGAGTAAGATTAAAATACAGTAAAATTTGTAAGACTGTTATAAATATCAAAATCTTAAGAACCAAAAGCAAAAGATTTTGTTAATAAGGGAAAACACAGTAATTCGACTTCAATGAAAGCATGTCCATGAGTTATAACTATTTTGTAACCAAAACATATATTGTCTGCTATTGAAGGAGGACACAAGAATTGCTTTCAATGAGTGCTTTGGCATTTGATGGCTTTCAACAGCAGTCACCATTAGTCATTTGTTCTGAGCCCCAACCATTGTGTGGGCCTAAGTAAGATATTGTTTACTCTGATAGGATGGTTAGTTCTGTAGCTAAGGGTTTCTGACTTTAAGGTATAAACTGACAGTATCAGGCAAACTAGGAGCCTTGCTTGTAATGAAATTGTCTACCCATACCTCCAGACCTACTAAATCAGCAACCATCAGGGTAGACCCCTGAGACCAGCAGTGTTTAAACAAGCTTTCCAGTACCTTCCATTGCACACTTTAGAGTGTCACTGATGGCTTTATCAGTAAGTACAGGGCTTAGCTTCCTCATAGTAGGATATGAAAATGTTTTATGCATAGGAATCCCATGCAAACAAATCCTCTCTAATAATATTTATATACATGGTTTAGGCCATGTGACAAAAACCCTGAAAGTATTTGAAAACTCAAATGCTTCTCAATTCTTATTAGGAATAATACACTATTCCTCAATTTCTCTAATTATATACTATGTTCAAATGCTAAAATAGTTATTTCCCTTAAAGACAATCAAAACATGACAAACATAGTTATTTATTAAAATTTTACTGTGAAACATCCCTGTAAAGTCTCTTGTATTGAAACCACATAATAAGGCTCCTGGAGTGAAGCAGCAGCTGCTCACATGTCTACCTATCCATTCATAGACTTTCAGGCTCTCATAGTGTAACTCACCCTCCTAACACCAGGAACCAACAGTGACAACCTTTCTATTAGTTAATATGCGAAGATGGGAGAATTATACTTTTTTTTTCTATTTTAATTGCATTTTTAGCAACCTGGTTTACTTTGCACCCTGGAATTATAGGCCTCTAATTTGCAGTATGGAAAAATGTAGATATTTTTATCTTCCTGAGAAGTATGGGCTTTAGCAAATTACCAGAGCCCAAGCTTTCCCTTGCAATATTTCTATTACTAGAGTGCAAATAAATAAGCAAATAGCTCCAAGGAAAGATGCAATCCAGATATTAGACTTTTCTGAGCTCACTTGGATAACCTTCACAACATGGCACATAACCACTCACCCAGGCATATAGTGAATGTATGGAGATCTATGCATAATTAATAAACAAATGCAGGCCTGAAGATAAACTGTTAAAGCTTGAAGTTGGGGGGCATCCTCATAGCTTGAGAATATTTGTGCTGCTTGCCTAATAATTGTGCAGCATTTAGAAAAACACAGTGATTTTGAAATTAACACTTGATACACATTACCTTTAATTACTTAAGACAGCCTCACTTGGAGGAGTCCATATGTAATTGTGAGAGTGTGCATATGTGTTTCTGTGGTGAGTTATTTTTATATCTCAGAGAGAGAGAGAGAGAGAGAGAGAGAGAGAGAGAGAGAGAGAGAGAGAGATCCTCTGGATAAAAATACGAAAATCCAGTCAAAGTTCTTGCTTGCTGAGAAGGCAAGCCAGAGTTAGGTAGAAATGTATCTTGGAAAAAGCAAGGAAGACAAGTAAAAAACAACTTCATTTCTGGGTATTATAAAGGGCACATGCTTTATTAATAGCAGAAAACAGCTGACATGATATAGAACCCCTGCAAGAGAAGAGTTCTCTTTACTGGTAAGCACACATTATGTGAAATTCTTTAGAGCAGACAATCACTAACCCTGCCACACTGGACAGTAAGTATTTGCATCTCTTGGTACATTTGCTTAAGTGGTAGAGTGGAGGGTTAAAGATGATTGACTTTCATGGTTTATTTACTTTATTTGTACAATAATCTATAGCCATCTGGGCTACACCAAAATAGTCAAGTCCACAGTAAAATTATGTAGGAGCAATGTTCAACTTCATTACCTACCAATTATTGTTGAAATATTTTGACACTATTAGTGGGCCACCCTACTTTAGCTGTGAAGTGTGCTGTGGGGACAGACAACAGGAACTCTCAAAGTGGAGTGAAGCTCAAAGAGTTTTCTTTGACCTACTCTGTGCTTTTTTCTCACTTCCCCCTTCACATTTCCTTTACTTTTCTTTTTTTATAGTTAAATCAGTTGTGAAAAGTGATCATTGACTGGGCTACACAAGACTGAACCTGTCTACTGACAGTCATGAAGGGAGAAAGACTCGTGAGCCACACCCACTGTATTGAACTACTGGGTACTGATGTGTTCTGGTGGAGGTAGAGTCATTGTCTTCAGTTGTGTACACACTGATGTGCCCACTAGGCAACACTGCAGAGTTTCAAACCTATAACTGGAAGGTGACCCTAGTTAAACACTGTGGAACACAAAACAACAAAAATGCATAAGTATAAGAAAGGGAACTTTAGCCGGGTGTTGGTGGCTCATGCCTTTAATCCCGGCACTTGGGAGGCAGAGGCAGGCAGATCTCTGTGAGTTTGAGGCCAGCCTGGTTCTCTGGCCAGTTCGAGGTCTCCAGAGGGAGTGCCAGGATAGGCTCCAAAGCTACACAGAGAAACCCTGTCTCGAAAAACCAAAAACAAAAAAAAAAGAAAGGGAACTATAGTAGGAAATTACCAATACAGAGTCAGGTAGAAATATAAGGGTATTTAATAGGGAAAAACTTACTTACAGAGCGAACCAGCCAGCCGGTGGTAGTCTGTACAGCAAGAAGCAAAGAGAAACCGAAACCGAAAACGCAGTCCCCCTACTCACTCTGACCACACCCTCACAAGCCCTCAGGTACTCCTGTAGCCAGCCCCTAAGAAGGCGTGGCTACAGCTTCCCCTACAGGGAACTCTAGAAGGTATCAAGTGACAGGGTTGGGCCAGAGATAAGAAAGGGTAAAACTGAATAATTTTTTTAAAAAAATGTGTTGTACATATGTATGGATTGCCAAAGGATAAACTAATTAATATGAACTTGTATAGTTATTTAAGCTATAAAAATTATTTACTGGTAAACTTCTCATAAAAAAACCTGAACTAGTGGTTTTTCGTGAAAAGCCTGAATTGCTAGCCTCATCTGCACGTACCTCATAGCATGATTCTGCTGGAGGCACAAAGCAGATCTCCTTTAGAAGATATCTGTGAGCTCTGGGCAGACAGTGTTCACCAGAAGCTGCTACTTCATCCCCAAGATGCTGAAGCCAGTGGTCTTTCCTCATCAATCTCAGCTGTGGCTTTTTGCACACCTGCTGGTCTCTGCACACATCTGCCTTTCAAACACCTGCAGTAGGTACTGCTGCTGCTTTTTGCCTGCCAAGACAAAATGTTTATAGGATAGCCACCCAATCCAGATATACTTTTGAAACCCCAACATTCACTGCCAAATCTAAAGCTTCCTGGCTTCCTTCTTTCCTTTAATATGCAATAAGACCATTTAGAACATGTTCCATTCAGCCCCATTCACAAACTTTCTAAGGACTAACAAAGGCAACCAGTGCAGGGGCAGGGCTCCTTGGAGGTCCTGCTCTACCACCCCTTGCTCTCTAGGCCTGCAGCTCGACTGCCACCATCTTTCAAAGAGTTCTGAATTCCTGAAGCTCCATCTAAAACCTTCCCTAGGAAAAGGACTCAGACTTTTTTCAATCTGCATAGAGTGGATGCTATGAGGCCAACACCTCATCATGATAGAAGATCAGGTTTTCTAGTGGATTTGGTAATAAACAAGGTAAATTATGAGAAATGACTTCCCACTGGGTGCTAGGCAAGCTAACACATGCAAATCCTGATGTAGGTTTTTAAAGGTTTCAGCTTGCTAGCTATGAAATATCTACCAAAGATTAGCTATTGCTACCATAATTTGTCAAGTTTAGGATAAAATTATAAATATATCTGTGGCAAAGAAGTCATAAAGATGCTGGTTGACATGAATCATTAACATGGTATTATCATTTTACAATAAATATAGGTCCTGGTTATAATAACTAAACTATTGTTATGAAAGAAACTATGGGTTTTTGCTGAGAAATATGATAAAACAATTAGTCCAGATATGAACTCTATAGTTTATGTAGACAAAGTCTCTCTGAAGAATAATATAGAGAGAATTATGTGAACTATTAAATGCATAAAATTATTTAAAATCTAGTTTAAATAAAAACATGTTCATATAAACCTGTATATGTATATTATACATTAATTTTTAAAAATGATAAATATATGCACATGACTTAGGTCAAAAAGTCCTTGGCCTAAGAAAAGATCATGGCTTCCTACTATTGTGTGCAAAGTACACACAGCATTGGCAGTGTTTCTTGTGAACATCACCAATGCCTTTCTAATTGAGATTCAAAGCTTTTCTCAGGGCCTCATCATCCACTGTCCAGGAGAAACCCCACTGGATGGTCATGCTGCTTCCAGCACCTGAGGCAAAGTGGGGCAAGTCAGAGAGCCTCTGAGAACCTGCAATACATTTACAAAGGATCCCTGTAGAAACAGAAACACAGAGGCAGCTGGAAAGGCACCAGGCAGCCACACAAAGTCCTTTAATGACGTGACTTAATGCTAGCTTTGAGTCTGAGAAAAAAAAAATGCTAAAGAGAAAAGGCCCTATTAATGCTCCTGTAGCTAAGTTCTTTTTTTTTTTTAGATGAAAACCACGTGTTATATTAACTATATCTGCTAGAGCACAACAATCATCATCGTTAAGGTTTGAATGTGAAATGGCTGCCACAGCCTAGCATTTAAACATTTAGTCCCAGTTAGTGGTGCTGTCTCGAAAGTTTGTGCTCCATTTGGTAGATGTAGCCTAACCAGAGGAAATCCACTGATGGGAGAAAAGCTGGGGGTTTAAAGTTGAGCCCTGCTTTCAACCCAGGACTTTCTCTGCTTCCTAAAGGCACAACAAGATTTGACAAGCTGCTTCATACTCCCCTGGCCACAGCCAGGACCCATTTCAACAACACCCCTGCCTTCTCAAAGCGTGGACTTCCTCCATCATGTTGCTTCTGCCAAGTATTGTGTCTCCGTGACAAGAATAGTAACTCATTTGTAAAACATCAATTTTAGTAGTATCTGTGTGAATTAAAATTTAGGCAATCTATCATTTCTTGCTGATTTTAAAGTGACATAAATAAAAAGATTTACACATGCCTAAATCATGGTAGTCAGGATGAAAATGTTTTCTTCCCTAACATTCCTCAATAATGCCACCAGCTCCATCACACTCAGCTATACCAAATACAGAAAATAACAAGGTAAAGTGTCCAGCAAGATGATTAATGCAAAAGTCACTTGCTCCAAGCCTGATGACCTGAGTTTGATTTCCAGGACCCACATGGTAGAAAGAATGAATTGACTGCTGGAAGTTTTCCTCTGACCTCTGAATGTGCTCTCGAGAGTTGAAGATATGGCAATGGGAGAGTTCTGTGCACCACAAACAAACTTTGAAGAAAATAACCATTTAGAAATTATGGTATCACAAAAGGTTTCAAGTAATCTAACATTTAAAAATAATTGTAGTCCTACCACTGCTTTTTCCAATCATGTTCTGAGTTACAAAAGGGCAATATTTTTATCCACCTCTAGCCATGTGCCCAAGGTACAGATAAAAATGCCCATAATTTTTAGAGACAAATGTTTGCATGCTTTATCCCTAAGATCTCTTATCCTTTTCTGTCCACGTAAAAAGCCACCTTTGAAAACAGTTGCCATGGTGAAAGTTTGAGAAGCCTCATCTTCTAGCAACTCATAGAGCCCTGAGGGGGAAAAAATCCCAACATGTTGAGGAAAGTAAAAGCCACACTGGAAATGCCAACAAAATGGGAGAAACCTTTGGTGAGAGGGAAAAAAACACATACCCTGTGTTCTTAATGGGGCATCCACTTTTCTCCATCTAAAATTCTCTATGAAGCACAAGGGAAATTCAGAATGTTTCCATCATTATACTGCTGACAACTGGCCAAAATGTTTGCTTTACACCATGGTGTCTGAACCACATTCAATGTATGTCCAAAAAGAGACTCTTGCTCCTATCCGAGGGAAATGTCAAATAAAACCTGTAAAGGGCACAGTATTTGTTCTGATTTCATCAAAATAAAGTCAAACAATCCACATTCAGTGATGCTTATGCAGAAGGCAAAGTCCTGAAGTCATAACCACATAAGACAATTTGTCAAGAACTAAGGATTTAATGAGTATCTACCACTTTCCCACACTTTGGGGAAGGAAAAATTGCATCCCAATCAATTTCTTTGTAAACCTTAATATCTAGTTGGTGAGATTAACTGAAGCATATAAAAGCAGCGGTAAAATACTAAGTGCCAAAGTCATGGCATTATAGGACACCATCTGTACTGTAATAGAATTATAAAGAGGTGGAATTGTTCCAGTCTTTCTGCAGTATATTTGTCTGAAGTATTCTGACCCTTCACAAGTTCATTGTTCCAAAGAGTGTGAAAGTCTTTGGTGCAAAACCTAGATCCCAGGAGCTCAGAATCCCATGTGATGCACAAGGGAGATCCTGGGGGCCCTTTACTAGGTTCAAACTTTCCATCTTAGAAGGCATATCCTGCTGTTGGATTCTTTCCAGCAGGGCTCTTTTTCTAAAAGAGAGATGAAGCCATTACCTCTCCTGGGTTTCTTACCCAAGCCTGTACCCAGCAAGTCCTCCTCACACATTTTGCTGTATTAGTGTTCTCTGCACCTGAACTCTCACAGCTCCAACTGCAGCCAGCACAATGTTTTCAAATGCATATGTCCTTGGAGACTAATTAGCCTCACTTTCTACAAGGTGAGAACTGCAGCAAAGGCCTCTACATCATCACAGATAAATCAAACAAACTGATGTAAATCAGCAGAGCCTGGAAGCAAATACCCAGCTTTTCCGAATTAAATTGCGGATCTTCCTTGACATCTGAGTCTTGATTTCTTTCAGCAGAGATGACAGCCCTGAAACTGCTTTTGCAGTGCCAAGTGGGATGAATATAAAAAATGATTCAGGGCATCATTTACATATCACACAGACACTTCAAGCTGGCAAGCTTGTTGCTTAGTAAAGAAAATACAAATAAAGTGGGGCTTCAGGGATTGGCCCAGGGCCACTTCACGTTCCTATGGTAGGTGCTAGTTGGCTAATTAAGCAGTGATGTGCCTGAGAAGGGTTAAGGGAAGAAGCAGAGTTTAGCAAAGCAGCTGTTTTCCTGCTCACTGTTCTCCACTTATCACCTCTCGCCATGAGATGCTGCTTAGAGCAACCAGAAGCAGTGATTGTGCAAATTAATTTCTTTCAAACATTGAAGCAGTGTTGAGTTGAAGGGAGGAGGTAGTAGGGATAGAAACAAGATCAAAATAAGCAAAATTGCTTTGTGATACAAGAAAAAACAGCCTGTGTAACAACTACATAGCAACTCTTAGGTTTTGCCAGAAATAGAATAAGTCTGCTAAATTTCATAGAATCATGTAATGGAGCTTCCTTGGTTTGCTTTCCTTTTCTGTGCCCTAACATTTAACTCACCCTCCTATACTGCCATTGCCTAAACTTAACATAGTGTTTGATTCTATAGTGCTTGAAGAACCCTGGCCCACCAGTCCTCTCCTATCAATCACTAATTAAGAAAATCATCCACAGGCTTGCCTATAGCCTGAACTGATGGAGGTATTTTCTTAGTTGGTCTCTCCTCTCAGATGACTATAGCTTGTCTTAAGTTGATTTGAAAGCACCTAGCACACTAAATAAAATAGTAACTAAATCCACAGAAAATAATCTGGATTTCATAAGTGCATTAGTATTGATAAACACAGAGAAAGAACAACGAAAATCTAGAAAAGAGCATTTTCTTTATAACCATTATAGATTGAATGCTGTTCTGTCCACAAATACAGCCTCATCATCAAATCATCACTGAAAGCTTCAAATTCTTCAGAAGAAAAGAAAGGCTTCACAGTAGCAACAGCCCCTTTGATGAACAAGTACTGTCCTCAAGTCATTGGCTGGAAGTAATTATGACCCACAGATATTCCGATGTGATAATTTAATGTTCCTAACATTGTATAGAAAGTGAAATAGAGAAGTGGACTCTGAATATAGGCAATGTGACTCACAATACTATCTCCTCACACCTCATATCACACACAGCCCTCATCCCTCCCCCAAACCCAAGATTGAGTTGAGTTTTTCATGAAGCACATCCCTCATATAGCAAAACAAGCTGTAGAGAAATGAAATTATTTCTCAATATTTTCCTTCAATTCTCTGGTTATACAATGAAACAGTGAAATGAAATGTCTTTTGCTACCTAGGCTTTCCTTCATCCTTGGTTTCTCACTACGTTCTTGAAGAAACTATTAATGAATACTAGGGTAAGTTAAGTGACTTCGAAGAAACAAAGTTTAACTCCATAAGTATGCATTGTATAACTGAATGATTGATAACCACATAATATCTTGAAAGTTTCATTTAAAATTTTAAAATTTCATAAAATCTAATTCCTGGTGTATAAGATTTGCATTTTAACAATCTAAAGTATTTTAGAGTTGAATATGTTTAAGGTAGTCAGGTTGCTTCTTGTGAGATGAAGAATATTTAGGAGAAATTCTGGCTTTGCTGTCTTTAATAAGGTTCTCCCTAGGTACCAAGAAGACTTAAGTAGTGATTGATGTTGAATTAGGCATATTCAGAGTTGCACAGAGGAATCCATGCCTGCTTGGCCACTTTGGAATCACACTAAATTTGAGAAAACTCAGCTTCAAGTCTTGCTAGACCATCTTAGCTCCAATAACATAATCTAGAAATTCAATAGAATCTTAAATTTGACAGTCTCAAGAAATTGCAAGTTCTTTCTCAGTAGAGAAAGTATATATAGATAATAGATAGATGATAGATTGATAGAAAGATAAACAGCAGATAGATAGATAGATGATAGATAGATAGATAGATAGATAGATAGATAGATAGATAGATGAAGATGATAGCTGTGATTTCTCAGGTTATCATTAGTAATTTAGATGCTTCAGGTAAATATAACCAAGATACCACAAAGTTTTGTCTAAGGAAATTCGAATGATCACAGCTATTTTTTTTCAAGTGAAATGACTCCTCTTCAAGCAACAGAAGGCTCCTCTGGCCCTTACCTCTCTTTCCTATTATCCCCCATTTCTCTACTCAACTATCTCCCATCAGATCCATTACCTCTTCTGACACCAAGCAGCTCTTAAGTCAATCACGTAAATATGTCAGTGATTAATAGAGTTAAAGATCACTCCAGGTCATGAGGACCTCAATTTTAAAATCAAATAATTTTAGACTTAGGACCTCAAAGACCACCTTGCTAATTTTTCCATCTAATTCAAATAATTTCCTCTAGTTTTCAATCCCCACACTTATAATATAATTTCAGGACTATAGAGCACAGATCAGGCCTTTTCAACACAGAGAGGTGTTGTGAGAAGACAACCTATGAGTTAATAAAAGATGGGATGAATCATATATCTATAATTCATTGCTTACATAAGCAAGCCTATGAAACATGAATTTCCTTCTACACAAAACAAACATGTGTTTATACACTGGCTTATAGATAGATAAATGGTGAATGATGGATGATAGATGATAGATATCTTGATTGATACATAGACAGACAGATAGATAGATGATAAAACAGATGATAGAGATAGATATACAATGATAGATAATAAAAATAGCTGATAGGGATAGATAGATGATAAAATAGACAATAGAAAGATAGACAGAAAGATGGATAGATGATAGATATACATAGATGATAAAAAGATAGGTAGGTAATAGAAAGATAGATCTAAATATTTTAAATATTAAAAGCTGATATGAATTAATCAAGAAGTGGCATTTAGTATATTTAATATAGTTGGTACAAAATAGAGTAGACATATCTGCCTTGGGCTGTGTCATTAAAAAAAAAAAAACATGCACAGGACCTGCATAGTTCTGCAGATGGGGTCCTAGAGCTAAGTGGAGAAGTGCACATATTCTCCTTTCTCTAACCCAGAAGCAATCTCCAATTGATCACCACTTGCAAATGAAAAACAATATGATTCTTAAGGGAAGGCCCCAATGTCCAGCAGTGGATAATTAATACAAAAAGAATTTAACAGTGTCTTTGGAGATTCTTTGTCTTATAATGTTGCATAAGGGAAATTTTTATTTACAAGTACTTGGCACCTATATGATGTCTTCTATTTCTGTGTTTTTGTGAAATTCCTATGCATACAAACATGACTGTCTCTTGTCTGTATATGTTTTAATGCCTTTTCTTTGGTTCTTTCCTTCTGTTTGTTTTGTCCTGTTAAAACTTGTTTGTTTTTTTTTATTTATCTTGTATTTCATTTATTATTATTAATGAGATACCTGTTTGTTTTCTAAGAAAGGGTATGGATCTGGATAGAAGGGAAAGTGTAGAGTAAGAGAGAGAGTTTAAGAGGGGGATCTTGCAATTATAATACATTTTATAGAAAAAAACTATTTTCAATAAAAGAAAAAACTGAAAAAGAGAAAAGGTGTTCATTGAATTATTCTGCTATCACAAATAGAAACTTAGAAAATCAATACTCAAATACTTTTAATCTCAAGCACAAGTTTTTAAATATTCTCTCATATCTGTTGTATTTTGTTTTAAATATTCCCACTTTACATTAAGATTTTTCCAGATATGCCTTTCTTCTTTTTTAAGAAACTACCTCCTTTATATCATTACCGGTTGGGCTTTCTTTGACAGATTCCCCCAAACAACACAAGGGAACAGCAAGACAGGCCAAAGATGAGACAGCTGAGCAGCTCAAACAATAACAGCTGACTGGAGAAAAGAGAACAAAGAGATGTGAGCATTATGATGGAAACAGTGGGAATAGTTAGTTCCTATTTGTGTTGAAATGAAGAAGAAAGTAAAAGAAGGGGAGTTAAATCTATGAGTCAAGTTGTCTTATAAGATTTTTCAGTGGATACTGAAATAGAATGGAAAACAAAATCAGGGAGAGGTTTGAGATAGGAATATTTGTATGCATTTGAAGTAGGTTAGCTGAGTTTCAGGAAAGAGTCCTAATAATGAATTATGTCTGAAGAACAGCAGAGAATGACAGGTGTATGTTGTAAAAATATCAATTATGAGTGAATTTAAATCCGTATGAGGAAGTGCATTAGATTTTTAAAATCTAGTAATAAAAGAAGATATGATAGTACCAAGCTTGGGAAGCCTCCCTTTGAGTCAGGAGAATTCAGGGGATTCCCCAAAACCGTATGCACTATGGTTATTGCTTTTGATTGCCTACCAGAACTCAAAGGTAAGACCCTGTTCCTGGAGACACAAGGATGCCTAATTCAAGATAATATATACTGGATATAACAGGGAAACAGCACATGAAATTTAAATAATATGTTTGCCTAAACAGGTCCTGCACAATGACAACACCAGTTTAGACATTTACATAGGCAGAGGAAGCTACACAAGGTCTCTCATGCCTAAATGAAGAGTGATAGTCAATCAATAGATACAGTCAATCAACAGAGAGGAAGAATTAGTTTTCTCCAGGTACAAGTCACCCTGATAGTTATCTAAATTCAAGGGGTCAGTTATAAACACTTGAACATACAAGCAACACTCAACCAACCTAATGGGTTTTGTGTATGTGTTTATACTCATGCACACATATGATTTTATAAGTGTGTGTAATATACAACAATTATAATTAAGGAAAAAGAGATTATGATCTTGAGAGGAAGTGGGGGAACATGGGAGGAGTTGTTATGGTGAGAAGGAAGGGAACTTATGTAAATATGGTATTCAAAAATTCTCATAAAAATAAAAATTTATATAAAAAGGTGAACTGAACATTGATATAGGGGCACATGCTTATAATTTTAGCACTTGATAAGTGGTAACAGGAGCATGAGGATTTCAAACTCACCTTTGACTACATTGCAAGATTATTATTCATAAATTTAATATTTGGGAATTTCCTACATGAATATTTTATTTATATCCTTTCCTTCCCTCCCTGTTGTCTCAAGTCCCTCTCAATGGCTCTCAAATTCATGACATCTTCCTTATTATTACATATATGAATATATAAATACAGAAGACTGCATTTATATATTGAAGGTGATTCCCAGGGTTGAATCAATGAACAAGGAAGATATCACAAGTAGCAGAAAGCAATGGTTACTCTGTGTCTGCAGACACTAAGGACAACCATGTGCAGTATGTTCTTCTGCCTGCTAAGAATGTCTCTTGCATTCCACTAGCTGTGCATCACCTTTGAACTTTAGTGATGTTATGTTATTTGAATCTCAGAACTAGCATGTGACAAAGTTCAGGTAACATTTTTGTTACAGTGAAAATATCCCAGAGAAAAATTATCTGTAGAAGGTTTCATTCAGATTGTGAGTTTGGGGATTTTAGTGTCTGGTTATCCCAGTAATTCTGGGCTTATGTAAAGAAGAAAGCAACAGAGGCAGTTTGTGATGAAGGAAGCTTCTCAGCACTGGAAGCCAGTAAAGGAAGGGACAGAAAGGAAGGATTGGCAAGAGTGCCCTCCAGGAAACCCACTTAAGTAACTCCTACTCCATTTTCCATAATTTCCTCACAGCTCATTATACTACTAATAAACAAAAAATTAATCCATGCTTAAGTTTATATCCCACATTACCTAAGCACGTTGAACCCTACTACACGGGGGATCAAGGTGTAATATATGAGCCTTTTTAGGACACTCAGGGTTCCAAATTCTAACAAAAAGCTGGTGATATGTCTCTAATGTATTGCAAGACTTGGTTGCCTCAACCAGTGGAAACAGATATCTCACAGCTCTGCACCCTGAAATCCATAGCAAATTTTAGCTGAAGCATTGCTTCCTCTAAAAGTTCTGGATGAAAGCTTTGATGTGCACCATTAATAATGGGAACCCATTGACTTGTGGCATAAATCCCACTCTCTGTCTCCACCATTGTGTGGCTGCCCCTTCTGGATCTGTGCCTTCTCTCATTTTATAACAAAACAGTGGTCATTGTCTTTAGGTCTACATGGATAATGGAGGTAGATCACATCAGAGGCTCTCTTAATTATACTAAAAAATATGTATTTTGTAAATATTTGACATCAGAAATACTGCAAATGAAAGGTTAATTTAGGTGCCACTAATAGATGCATTAAGGAGAATATTTCTAAATCTCTTAATTTTAACCTCATTACTTTGTCAAACATTGGATGAGTTGAATGGATATTGCTTGTCCATTGAAGAAATGAACTAGGGGTAACACTAACCAAAAAAGTGAAAGACCTGTAACCATAAGAATTTTGAGTCTTTAAAGAAAGAAATTAAAGAAGATACCAGAAAATGGAAGGATCTCCCATGTTCTTGGATAGGTAGGATCAACATAGTAAAAATGGCAAACTTACCAAAAGCAATCTACAGATTCAATACAATCCCCATCAAGATCTCAGTACAATTCTTCACAGACCTTGAAAAATCAATTCTCAACTTTATATGGAAAACCAAAAGACCCAGGAGAGCCAAAAATCCTATACAATAACAGAACTTCCGGAGGCATAACCATCCCTGATTACAATCTATAATATAGAGCTATAGTCCTGGAAACAGCTTGCTATTGGCACAAAAATAGACAGACCAATGGAATCCAGTTGAAAATCATGATATTAACCCACACACCCATCAACACCTGATTTTTGACAAAGAAGCCAAAGTTATACAATGGAATAAAGAAAGCATCTGCAATAAATGGTGCTGCCATAACTGAATGCTGGCATGTAGAAGACTGCAGATAAACCCATATCTATTGCCATGCATAAAACTTAAGTCCAAATGGATCAAAGACCTCAACATAAACCCATCCACACTGAACTTATTAGAAGAGATAGTAGGAAATACCCTTAAACAAATTGGTACAATAGACTGCTTCCTGAACATAACACCAGTAGCACAGTCACTGAGATAAACAATTAATAAATGGGAACTCCTGAAACTGGCAAGCTTCTGTAAGACAAAGGACACAGTCAACAAGACTAAACGACAGCCCAGGGATTAAGGAAAGATATTCACAAACCCCACATCTGAAAGAGGGCTGATCTCCAAAATTTACAAAGAACTCAAGAAGCTAGACTCCAAAGCTCCAAATAATCCAATTAATAAACAGGGTACAGAACTAACTAGACAATTCTCAATAGAGTCTAAAATGGCTAAAAGACACATAAGAAAGTGTTCAACATCCTTAGCCATCAGGGAAATGCAAATCAAAACAACTCTGACATACCACCTCACACCTGTCAGAATGGCTAAAATCAAAAACACCAATGACAGTTTATGCTGGAAAGGATGTGGAGAAAGGGGGACACTCCTCCACTGCTGGTGGGAGTGCCAACTTGTTAAGCCACTTTGGAAATCAGTATGGTGACTCCTCAGGAAAATGAGAATCAGTCTATCACAAGATCCAGCAATTGCACTCTTAGGCATATACCCAAAAGAAGCACATTCATACAACAAGGACATCTGTTCAACAATGTTCAAAGCAGCACTATTTGTAATAGCCAGAACCTGGAAGCAACCAAGATGCCCCTCAACTGAAGAATGGATAGAGAAACTGTGGTACATTTACACAATGGAATACTACTCAGTGGTGGAAAAAAGACAATGTAATCTTGAAATTTGCAATTCGCAGGCAAATAGATGGAAGTAGAAAAACCATTCTGAGCGAGATAACCCAGTCACAAAAAGATAAACATGCTGTGTATTCACTCATATGTGGATTTTAGACATGGAGTAAAAAATTACCATTCTACAATCCACACTGCCAGAGAAGCTAGTAAACAAGGATGTCCCTAAAGAGACATACATGGTCCCCTGGAGAAGCAGAAAGGGACAAGATCTCTGAGCAAATTGAGAGCATGGGGGTGAGGAAGGGGAGAGGAAACTAGGAGAATGAGAAGGGAAGAAAAGGAGGGGGTAAGGAAGACATGATGGGGCAGGGAGGTTGAGTTGAGGGAAGAACAGAAGATGGCAAGATAAGACATAATATAATAGAGCGAGACATTATAGGTTTAAAGAGTAATCAGGCACTAGGCAAATGTCTGGAGAGCTACAAAGATGACAACAACCAACAATCCAAGCAACACATTAGTGGATAACTTAAATGCCCTCTCCTGAAAATGAGATTGATGACTAATTCATATGACATCGTATAGCCTTCATCCAACAGCTGGTGGAAATAGAAGCAGACACCCACAGGTACACCTTGATCTGAACTGTAATTCAGTTGCAGAGAAGGAGGACTGATGAGCAAAGCGGTCCACACCAGGCTTTAGAAACCCAAAGAAACAGCTGACCTGAACAAGGGAGTGTTCTTGTCCCCAGACTGATAGCTGTGAAACCAGCATGGGACAGATCCCGACCCTCTGAGTGTGGGTGTCAGTGAGGAGACCTTGGAAATCTATCAGACCTTTTGTAGTGGATCAGTACTTATCCCTAGCATAGGAATGGACATTGGGAGCCCATCCCACATGGAAGGATACTCCCCGAGTGTAAACACAAGGGGGTTGTCCTAAGTCCTATCCCAAAGAATAAGACAGAGTTTGAAGACCCCCCCATGGAAGGCCTAGGGAGCAGAAGGGTATAGAATAGGTAGGGTGTTAGTTGGGGGGTGCAGTGGAGGAGGGGAGTGAAAGTGACCTGGGATTGATATGTAAAATAATTTTCTTTCTAATTAAAAAAAGAATTTAACTAAACAAATGTGTTTTTCATTTTCAATAGTTTACACAATAGTAAATGCACACTGCACACAATACTGTTAAAGACTTTAGAAATATATGATTATATTTCATATACAGGATTCCTTGCTAAGTGTATCACTAAAGAATAATTGAATCTGTAGGTGTTGTTGACTTCACAAGAGACAGAACCATGGCTTTTGAAAACAGAGAGGAATAATAGTACACTTCACACACTACACTGATGTCTACTTTGAAAAATATCAGTTCTTTTTCTGAAATGTATTTAAAGTATTTTGTTTTATTTATTCTCTTTGGTATTAATGCTGTTTTAGTGAAAATATGAAGCTGTATATGCTGTATGATTATACAAATAACATTGACATTAAGAAAAATCATGTTACTATTGGAACACACAATAATCATGAAGATTATATTTTCTTATGGTTTTCTAAGGAATGGATACACATGACACCCTTCAAGTCATCAAATTCTGCTGATATATAGAATTATATATTTAAAATTTAATGCTTCCTTAAAAGCAGACAAATGAGCTACATTCCAGTTTCCACAGTCAAGCCAACTGGACACCACTCCCATCCAATAAACACTAGTAGCTATGTTCAGCAGATTATTTGACTTAAAGACATGAGACTCATAATTCAATTTTCATAACAGCATACTCAGAATATCACATCCTACACGTATGCTAATCTTCACTTTAAATGGCCGCTCTCTGTAACCCAGGCTATCTTGGAACACAGTGATGCCCGACGCTTGCCTGAAATTCTAATAATTCACCTGCTTCAAATTCAAGAGTGCTGGAATTACAGGTTACCACACCAATCTACTTTAATTTTCAGTTAGTAAAATGTTTTTTATCCCGTGTTCTTCTGGCTTCAGATTCTTCTTATTACACATAACAAACATGTAAAGGATAGGCACTCAAGATCAGAAATGTGATCTGTGTCTTCTAAGCAGAATAAAATCCATTACTTGTCATGAAAATAAGTTGATGTGAATATAAAGTATTCAGGCTTTCATCCCACACCCCACACTCTTCTCAATGTGATAATTAAACACCACATTCATTGGCCTGGGGTTTCAGGATATGATGTCCCTGGCATGCTTCCAGCCCTGAGACTTGTCACTTTCATCATGATAGCAATTGATGTCACTGTGGACTGGTAAGTCCCATGCCCCACCCCACCCTTCTTTTTATTAAAAATAGATTGCTTTCTCATACAACATATCCTGATTACAGTTTCCCCTCTCCCTACTCCTCCTAGATCCTCCTCCACTTCTCCCATCTGAATCTCCTGCCTTTCTATCCCTAATTAGAAAAGACCAGGCTTCTAAGAGTAAAACAACAAAACATAACAACATAAAATATAATATAAAACAGGAAACGTCACATCAAAGTTAGACAGGGAAACTAACAGAAGCAAAAGAGCCCAAGCAATAGCACAAAACCCACTCATTAGCACACTTAGCAACCCCATGAAAATACTAAACTTCATACTTTTTAGTCACCTACATGTTTGTTGTTGAACCACATAACACCATTCTGAAGCACCAGGAGGTGATGGCCTAAGTCCTTATGAGTTGACAAATGGAATGCAGTCATGTTTATTCCCTGTTCTCTGTTTTCCTCTTAGTTGGAAAATTTCTCTTCTGTAAAGATCCTGATTTAGAATACCTAATTTTGTGGTCACAGGAAAGGCAAAAGACTGGTGTCAAAATGATAGAACTGGCATTTCTTGCCTGCCACATGATGCTTCCAGAAATCCATATGTAAAAATGTAAATATTTACACAGATACTCTTCTTTTAAAAGTCCAAAATCCAATGCTTTTTGACTGTCATCATATTGAGAATAAAAATGATTCTGAACTTTTTATAGGCTAACAAAAAAAGGAAAGAAAAGAAAAGTCAGTGGTTTTATAAAAATGGTGCTCCAACACCATTTTGTATGCAACAGGTTTAAATCCTCTATGAAAACAAACATAGATACATATTATAAAACTTAAGGCTATGATACGCAAAATAAATCTAAACCAAGCATGGTTCATTTTTCCTCTATTAGAGTAACACATTTTTATTGTCACAAATAAGCATTCCTATAATAATTGAACCATGTAAAGGTCAACATATACACAGGTGTATTTTCTGCCTTAACAGAAACAGTAGCCTCACCATTGTGTGTATGCATGCCTACATACATTTAACACAATGCAAATATTCACTAGGTTCTCATCTTTTTACTTAATAGTGGCAAACCAAAATGCCATCTCTGACCAATTATGCTCTCTTAAAGATGAAACTCTGACCTTCTAGTTCAGTAGAAGGCAGGCAAATGAAGCATAGCCATATGTTCATTGATTGTCTGATGCCTAACTTAAAGATCTAGCATAGTTTCTGTTAAAGTTCAAAAGTGGCATTCCATTTTCAAAAGGCTGGCAAATATATTGCCTACTAAATCTCAATCTTCTTCCCAAGTCCAGAGGCTTGTCTGAGCTCAGTAATCCAAACAACATGTCATTCCTAGAGGGCCAGAAATATTGCTATTTGAACAGAAAACAATCTGGGAAAGATGCTGCTCTGCTATGATATATAATAAACCACAGACATTTTTGTTGACAAGCTAAGGCATAAGGATCATTTACAACCCAGAATGAAATCTTGTGGCACCTATAGATTCATGTGAACAAGGGTTCTTTTCTAAAATTTGAGCCCCAGACAGTTCTTTGAGAAGAGTTGGACAATCTTCCAGAATGTATAGCAATATATGATTTTGCAACTTACCTTTGAAAAAATTTACATTTACTCTATCCAAAATTAAGCCTATCATGCACTTTGCATGTATTCTCCTATGGAGGAAATGAAGCATCTGCTTTTACAGAAATTTATGTTGGTTACTGTAATTGTGGGCTATTGAAAATACTCTTCCCTTTGCATCTCATGGCACTGATTGAACTAATTCTTAACTTTTGTTGTCATTCATTTGGGGGAAATTCTCTCAAGTAAAGAAGGTAAATCAAATAGGTAATGAAAGAGCTTTTTGTCCTGTGGAGGAACAAATATATGACACAAGCCTGTTGTTCTGCAGCCTCCTTTTGGAACACTTCAGTCTGTTTTGTTCAGTGTTGTCAGACATGCCTCTACTGAGAGTCAATAACTTCTGTCCCAGAGTACCATCAACAAAAGCACCATGCAACTAAACTGCTAAACTGTTTTCTTTTTTCTGCACTCAGGATAGATAGAAAAATGCAAAATTTGGTTGTGTGCACTGGATTCAAACACCCATGTTTGTGACAAGGTTTGAAATAGTGCTTCTCATTTGGGATCCTACTTTCTTGCAACATTCTGCATCACAATTTTATCTTTTCCAACTAAAAACTGCTTACCTTTATGATCCTTTACCTTTACCATATGATCCTGTACATCCATAAATAGTAGCCATTTCACTTATAATAAATATATCATGAGAATTATTGTAGTAGGTTTCTTAGAGTTAAAAATATGTATGTGTGAATGTGCATGTGTCTTCATTTGAGAAAGTGCATTGTGTACATGCATTGTATACTATACATCTGTGTCAGTTATCAAATGTATTCAAAATTATTCATATTTTTTACATTGCAGTTTCATTTTATAGTAAAATTCAAAAATATCGGGTTTCCAGCAGTTTCACATACCAGCTTCCTCTGATTTAGCCACTTCAACCAGATATCACACATAAAATTCATAATTGGATATGCAACTTTATTGATGTTTACAAAGTGGAGTCAGATATAGGTTGATAAATGGTAGTTTATTGAAGGAAAAGTAATCAAGCAAGGGAGCCAGTGACCAGGTTTGACCCTGAGCAGGATGGACCCAGAAAATGCTTCCTAGTCAGCTCAGCCAGGCAAGAGAGCTCTGTGTGTGTGTGTGTGTCTGTGTGTGTGTGTCTGTGTGTGTGTGTGTGTGTGTGTGTGTGTGTGTGTGTGTGTGTGTGTGTGTGTGTGTGTGTGTGCCTCCCTCCTTCTTAAACCCTTGTTACCTAACTCTGACCACCCCAAAGCAGGCATGGTCAGCGGGACGCGTAATCAGGGTTTCTCCCTACACACCTTCACAAATGTTAACTCAAATTCCATCTAATGAAAGAGGTTGCCATTCTCACTTTTGTCAATTGAATTTTCCAAGGCAGATATTTACAATAAAAACCATATACAGAGAGACGTCCCTAGTCTACCAGCAACATCCCCAGAGCAGAAAAGGAACACAAATCTGAGAAAGTAGGGAAGTAGATGGATTTATTTCCATTTCTGCTCATGCCTTCTTCACAGTGAACTACCCAGAGTGCTCTTCTTACCGCATAGGTTCCTCTCAGGCAAGATACCATGAGGTTCATGTAGAACAGTAGCCTTAAGTTCTACTACAGAATGCAACCTCAATAAAATCTTGGTTATTTTACATCTTCATGAGAGGAACATAGAAACTATGTTGCTGAGATGTTTATAACTCACCGTAAGAAACGAGAAGTGCAGAAACATTTGCAGTGATCAATGTGCACCTTTTATCTATTTATTTTATAGATGGAATTCAGCTAAAGACTTTCATTTTCATCCATTCAGCTCATGCTTTCCTGCTATCATCAGGTTCAAGTTCCTTGTGTGCATGAAAAATTCTGCTTAATTTATTACCTGCATTAGTGCCTGAGAAAAAGAGATAATGCTCATGAAATTTACAAGTATCTGTCAATTCTGCTCCACTCTTACTATTGCTTTCCAAGTTCGAAGCTTCAGTCAATGAATTTTCAAAATTGACAGTTCTCATCCTGGCAGAGCATCATATTAAGGGTAATAAACAGTCACACATCACAATAAAAGCAAGAAACGAACACTTAATGTACACCTGTGTTCTTGACTATGTCATATTTATGAAGCTGAAACTTACTATGGATCCATATTTATACAGAGGGGAAATCATTTACATACTTTCTTAGGGATGTGTGAGATGAATTTCATTAGTATTATAAACTACTTTCAGGGCCTCTTTAGAAGAGATCCTTTGAGGATTGAGTGTTCTAACATGTAAGTACTAATAATCCAGAAGGGTAACATGGCAGGAAAGTAATTAGTTGATATTTTTAGCACCTGGTTTAAGAACAGGTTGCTAACTTCAAAATTCACAAAACATGGATACCGAAAAAAATCAAAAGCCTTAGTAGCGAGGAAAAAAAAAAAAAAACAGTAAAGCCTTAGCTTTAATGCAGGATTAGGCAAGTGACTTAAAACCATAGAGAAAGTAAATAGTGGAACCAGAAGGGAGTAAACAGATTCCTAAAGAAACTAAGTATTTATCTTATTGAGAGGCCAAGTTGCCTTCAAAAACCCCGCAGAATTTCAAGACAACCTGTTCTTAGACTTCCAGCTCAGTTCTCCTAGCAAATGTCATTGTGTCCTCTCAGCTCCACAGGAGCTGAAGGACACATGCATTTCTTTATTCTTCTACCACTACTTGTGTCTCTTACCCATTTTACCTTCAGCCCCTTAAAGTCTGAGACATCAGATGTGTCAAATTCAGCAATGGTGAGCATAGAAGCCTTTTGTTTATCTTCTCGATGACCTCAGGTTTTCTCATTCCAAGGTTTCACTTCAAGATATATACATTAATAATTCCACTCCATAGAATATCACTGAGTGTATGAGTTTTTCTAAAGTGTTAGATAGGCTATTATCCATCATTAATGGAAGATATGTATAATGAGGATTTTCCGCAGTGGATGTTTGCATTTAGTTAAACCCCTCAAAAATTTATATTTGTAATAACTAGTCAGTCCTTGTAACAGGCAATAACACAAGTGTCATTGTAAAAGAGCCACATAATTAGTCACTAAAATCAACACTTGTTGGTGAATGAGAAGAATGAAGAACTCCACTTTTTAGGATTATTTTAGCTTAAAAGTAATTGCATTATTTCTCCATTTTCTTTACTCACTCCTAACCACTGTTTCTCAACTTTCCTAATGCTCTGGCCATTTAATACAATTCCTCATTTTGTAGTAACCCCACCCATAAAATTATTTTCATTGTAACTTTATAATTGTAACTTTGTTACTATTATTAATTATAATGCAAATATCTGTGTTTGCTGATGACCTTAGGCTACTCCTGTGAAAGGAACCTTTGAACCCTAAAACGCATAGTGACTCACAAGTTGAGAATCATTAATTACTCCAAACCTTCCTACATACCATTCCTTGCTCTCTTTTATTTCTATAACCTCTTATTTTATTAGCAGTTATGATGTGAATATATGTATAAACATATGTCCTAAATATAGTCTGATCAATCTGTATAATGTTATTCGTATATGTGTCTTCAGGGCTGACCACTCGGTGTTAGATAACCAAATTTTTATAGGTGAGCTTTGAATTAAATGACACTGATGTATAGATGAGGATTTGTATTTTTCTTAGCAATCACTTGCACCACAGATGAAGGTAAAATCTTTAAGAATAAGGAGTGGGTGGGGAGGGAGGGGAGGGTGCCCAGTAATGCCTCAGCATCTTGTTACTTCTTCGGCAGCATGGTGACTCTCTGGTGGGCTCCCTCTTCACCTTTCCCAGAATTCTACTTGTCTCTTTGTCCCACTTATCTTCCTGCCTCATTGGCTGAACAGTGTCTTATTCAATAACCAATAAGAGAAACATATATAAGAAGAACGTTACCCATCATAAGGGTCTTTCAGGTAAGCTTTAGGTCAACTCCAATACTTCAGTTTTTTCTTGGCTTCAATTTTCTCCCATGCCATGATCCTCTACCCACTGTGATGCCATCTACCACTGGACTATTTCCATGTATCAGCTCAATGGGTTAACTTGTTCTTGGAATATACGTTTAGGAAACAGTGAACTATAAGGATTCAAATATAAAATTGGAATAATTGCTAAGTGCAGACAAAGGGAAAGGCTTATAGTGGAAAACAGCTTACATCAATATATTACCTAACATTAAAAGATAATTTCATTAATATCTTTGAGTTTATTCCTTTTTTTTACTGAATTAATAAATTCCCTGTAACTAATTAAAACATTTTTGGGATACATTTCACAAACATGCTAATTAAAATAATAAAATACAACATTTTTATGTTCAGAAAAGGGCAACTTTTATCTAAATTTTCAAGCTTATTGAGCCCAGTGTTTAGTTGATAATGGTTTCTTGTTATTTTCTCACTTTTCAGTTTGTCATTGGGTATTCCCCATTTTCATTTCAAGTCTTTTCCATTTTTTAATATAAAATAAACGTTATCTGACCTTTGTAAGTCATAATATTTCTACAACCAACTTTCATATTATAAACTTTCTGTCAGCTTTATTAACTTGATATGTAATTAATTTATTTTATTTGTGTACATTATAGTTTTAGGGTTTCTATTATTGTAAAGAGAACCATGTCCATGGTAACTTGTATAAAGAAAAACATTTAACTGGAGCTGGCTTGCAGTTTCAGAGGCTTAATCCATTATCTTCATGCAAGCAGAAATGGTGCTGGAGAGGAGCTAAGAGTACTCTATCTTGATCCTCAGCAACAGAAAGTGAACTGTATCTCACACTAGCATAGTTTGAGCATATATGAGACCTCAAAGCCTACCACTACAGTGACACACTTCCTCCAACAAGGCCCTACCCACTCCAACAAGCCCAAACCTCATAATAATGCCACTCCCTGTGGGCCAAGTATTCAAATACATGAGTCTTTGGGGGTCAGTATCTCAAGCAAGCATGTAAATTGGAAGAATTTGGGAAAAAAACAAATTTAAATACCTGGTCCACAGGTGCAGACATTTAAATTAATGTATGACTATTAGAAATAAGAAGTTTCAACCTAAGAGAACTCCTGAAGAAAAATCAATCATATCAGTGAGAGAAATGGGTGGGCCAATTTGTCCAAGGGCAGACGAGGATAGATGTGTGGGAGGACAATAACAAGCAAACAGTCCCGGAAACAAGTGAGCAGGACATCTGATTAGAGATAAAGTAAAAGGGAATGTATGCCAGGGTCTTTTATGACTCCAAGTCCATGGTGTGGGGTGGAATTGCATCCAAGGTGATGGATGGGGAGCTGGGACAGAGTTTGAGCATAAGGCTACCATTTAATCCGGTACTCATTCTTATAGGGCTAAGGGCATTGAAGATGCTTGCTCTGTAAATTGCCAAAACAGTATAAACTCAACTTTAGCTTAATACTAAATAAAGTGAGATTCCTAAGGTATAATTTGGAAACTAAATGACCTGGGGGGAAGGAAATATACACTGGATCGATTTCAACTGTCTGGATAGAAGAAAATCTAATGTTCTTACCTAGAAAGATTACACTGACTGATGTAAATATTTCTCCAGTGTATAATTCCCATTTGGATGAGTTTTTACCTTGAATTAAACTTTAGTCCATTAGAGCCAAAGGAAAACAGAATAAAAATGGGGAGATATTTAAAACCAAAGGGAAATGATATTCTACAATAAATGCAGAAGGCTGTGCTCTGTCACTGCTCTTATACCCAGAGATCATGTGAAATGACAGCTTTGCTAACAGGGCATTTCCTGGTAAGGCCAGGGTCTGCTGAAAGAGAACCATTAGGAAAATAAATTATTCCTTTTGGCATCTGTGCACCAGCATGAATTTCATGCAGCTTTATTGTGCTATTGTACATGGGTATACAGGGACTCTTTTCAGTGTGTAGGAGACAAACCCCTGCAAAAGCCATCCTTCCATTCAATATTAAAATTCACCTAGCACCAAAGATATATAAATTGTCATCTCTGCAGGGTGCTCATATTCCTCCTGTAAATAACTAATACTGGATTCATCACTTTTATTCATTATCACTATTATTGCATTACATATTAAAATATTTTGGGTTTTTATCTAAGAAATAAATCAAATAGTGCCACTTCCTAAGTATTCAAATATATAAACTTATGGGGGGGCATTGTTAATCAAACACTACACACACAAAAACCAAACTTTTATTTTGATTACACACAAATATATGTATTTAATGGAAGGCAGAAATCATTCCATTATCTTCTTTTTTCATTATTTTATATTCTAAGATATAAATATGATAAAAAGAAAATGATAGGCCTTTGGTAAATATTTGACTAATAGACTCATTACTATATTAGTCCTGTTAGATATTTGTCAAATTGTATTCAAATACTATAATTCTAAGACTTGACATCAAGAAGCAGCACTTACTCCAAAGACAATTGATAAGTTGACCTCATTAAGATATTCCCTTGGGATGGTAGCAAAACCCATCAGATTGTGTTAGCTGAACTAATTCTGAACATATAAGAACAGGAAATATCTGGGAAAGAATTACATGGAATCCATTTGAATATTAAGTGTATAAAATTTTATTCCTTTCTGACTATCATGTAAAAAGTTTGTATAGTTGGACAGCATGCCATGGTTGAGTGTACTGCATTGGAAACTCTCTGAGTTATCAACTTTCATAATGATGGAGGGTGTTTGATCCCAGGAAATTCCTCCATAGGAGGGAGTTAGACTAATACATGTGACAAACTTGCAACCAAGATGTTTGTACAATAGTTGATTGAAATATAGCATGCATTTTTGCTTTGAGATACTCAAAGGAAAAAGTTGTCATTTATTATAGCTAATTTGAGTGCCTAGACTTAAGTTTCATTATTCTGGACACAAATCAAATTAAGAAAATCAAACAGGCAGCCAAGTAGGGGAGATTTCACAGTTGAGAATCTATTGATTTTGCCTTGTTTTTCTTTATTTCTAACTTTCCTTTATATTCCATGACAAAGTCTCACTTTTGTGTCCATATAATGCTTGGTAATTTCAAAGAACAAGCATCTCAAGTGTAGATAAATTGCAGATGGATTAGTCACTGTAATAACCTTGACCCATCCCCAATCTTGTACAGAATGTGGCCAAGGTAAACTTGTAAATCAACAGAATGTGCATTGGCCCTGGCTCATTTGTGTCCTTTGGGTCACATTGTTATCCCTGGTCTATTTCAAAGCTCCTACTGCCTATTATAACTAATTTTTGTCTCCTTCTCTAAAATCCACCAATTACAAATGCTGGTAGTCCTGAATAGTCCATTTTCATTTATATATTTACTTCTTTGATTGATTGAGACAAAGGCTTGCTATATATTCATTCTGACTATGTAACACAGGCCAACCCTGAACTCATGAACCATATGCTTCAGGCCCCAGAGGCTGCAGTTGTAGGCATAAGCTGTCATTCCTATCCTGCTTCTTTTATTTAGTAAGTTTCACATAATAATATTATTAGACTATGAAAAATTATTTTATCTTCATCAGAGAAAGCTGCGATATAATTTCACAGATATCCAAAAGGACTAATGTAGTAACAAGTCAATCAAAAGCCTACCATTTTCTTTTCATCACACACACACACACACACACACACACACACACACACACACACACATATATATATATATATATATATATATATATATTTATATATGTATATATATATATATATTCTAGAATAGAAAATAATGGCATGGCATGATTTCTGCCTTCCAGGGAATGCTTAGATTTGTGTAGAATCAAAATAAAAATTTTTATGTCTGTGGTGTTTGAATAACAATGACCCCATAGGCACATACATTTAAATTCTTAGGACATAGCACTATTTGGAAGAATTAAAAAGTGTGGCCTTGTTGGAGGAAGTGTGTCAGTGGGGGGTCAGATTGTGGTTTCTCTCTTCCTCCTACCTGAGGGTATTGTTCTAGAACTCTCAGCTACCAGGTCCGCCTGCAAGCCACCATGCTTTCCACTATGAGGACAATGGACTCAAACTCTGAAGCTGTAAGAAAGCCCCGATTTAATGCTTTTTTTTCATAACATTGTCGTTATAATGGTGTCTTTTAGCAGCAATAGAACATTGACTAAGGCAATGTGAAATACCATCTCCAGATCCTTCAGTTTCATACAGTCTTCTAAAAGTAGTCAGGGGTCAGAAAGAATTTCAGAGCCCATATCTACTATACTAACTTTCCACACCAGTGAACTTTCTGCAATGTAACCAACATTAACATTTATTAGACTATCATTTAAATAATGCTTTTAAGTTTCATTCTTATTTCAGCTGTATTTCCAATCCTAGAGATGTAATATTTGCAAATAAGTAAATTCCCAACTCTGTGAAAAAAATATATATGTATATATATACACTTTTGCTTATGAGCCTAGTTATACAGGAGAAAACTGCAATACAACCTGCCCTCTGTGGCTCTCACCATATTTTAAAGACTGCATTCGATTATTCCTTGCAATATTCCTGCAATACATCAGTATGAGATTACTTGTATTATGTACAGCACCTTTCCTCCTTGGACCTTGAAGGTGCCTTTTACAGAATTGGGCATAAAAGAAGGCAATTCTCATAGTGCTCCAGGGAGATGGGAAAATATATTAAAAACCATGGAAAGACCAAATTATTGTTGGTGACTAGGGAAATAAGAGTCACTGAAAGTGAAGGGGATATACAGCAGCTACAGAGAAACCAACCACTTTTGTTCCCTATATATTTTTTGAAAGCAACAAGCCTTCCTACAGCATAGATACGTATGTCTGTGTTCATGGAACACAAGTGGAAACTGAAGCATAAGGCCAGTTAATGGAAAAGAAAAACTCATATTTGTTTCAGGGTCTTCAGGAATCAGAGCAAGGAGAGTTGCTGAGGTCATGCTCAGTTGGCCTCATTTTGCTTCCTTGTTTGTTAGTTCACATATCTCACAAATGCTGTCTGTGTACTGTGCTGCACTGAAAAGGTGCGGAAAACTGGCATGACAGTTCCAGGAGCTCATTATATTTGCTATTACACTTCTTTCATTAACAAGATGGTATGGTTAGGGTATGGTGTTTTAGTCTCACAAGGCTCCATTTGTTGAGAGTTAATTTACATTTGGGGGTATCAAGAAAGAAATTTGAGTGTATCTTTTAGAAAAGTAATGCAGATTACGCAAATTCATCAAGGTGGAGCCTCCATGGCTGAATCTTGTGGTTGTATGAATAAAGGAGGAGATCAGAAGATCCACTTCTATGCATGTGTACTCCATGTCTTCTGCCATGAGATCCCTGCAATGCCTCAGAACTCTGGCAGAAAGATAGGTATTGTCAGAAAATAAAAAGCTTGTGAAATGTCTCAAATGTGTGTTAAGAAACATCTTTTTTCTCTCACCTTCAGACTTTAATATTGAGGTTTTGGCAACAGAAAACAGATTCATACAAAAGCTAACAAAGAAAGAGCATGAAATCCATGGTCAATACCATGATGTTCATCACTATGCCTTCTGTGTCAGACTAGTGCTAGCAACTCAGGAAATATTTATTGAACAAATAGATGACTTCTCTCAAAGAGATTGAAAAGACAGAAAGGTAAACCTAGGTTGCTAAAAGCTGTATTGAATTTCTCTGCTGTATTTCTAGCATGTTTCAAATAGCTAACAGTCTACAGATGTTGTTTCTAATCTATCTCTCTCTTCACCCCTACCTTCCTCCCCTGTCTTAAACATACACACACTCTTAGAAACAAACACACACACACACACACACACACACACACACACACACACACACACACACACACACACACACTTTATAGAAATAGGAGTTGATTTTTAACAGGGTTGACCAAATCTCCATAAGAAAATGAAGGGCATGTATCCTTATAATCCATCCTCATCCCAACAACACATTTATGTCATCCCTAGCTTAAAAGTTTCTATACTGGTTAAGATAGTTGGCAAATTTCCTGGTATTTTTATGTATGTTTTGTTCTCAATGATTTCCATGGAGCAATGTTTCTGTATCATCAGATGTGACAAAATGCTGCTGCCCAGGGCTATTGATCATTCTGTCCTTCCTGACAAGCTCTTCACCTTCTAATCCTGCAGGGACTGAAGAAATCACCACATCCATCTTATACTCAGCCAGGCTACTTAATGTTTGGTGAAGCCCAGGGACAGGTCATGTATTTAGATACTAATAATGTAGTTGATGTTAAGTCTGCAACTTTTAGAAGATATGCAGAACCTATCCCCTCTTACTTTGTGGTGGGGAGACACATTTTCAAAATTTGTAGCACTCTTACAGATACCATTAGAATTCATGGAATAAACTGTGCCTTCACTACTGAAAAAATACCTAGTGACCATAGTGTCTAAATCTCAGGAATTAATGCCTGCAAATGTTCACATACACAAATACAACAGAAAACATCCCTAGCCTGATATTGTTACTTTTAAGGCAAACCTAGTCCAGCTGTGTGGGATACAGGCCTTCCGGCTTACAGTTTTTAATTGTCTAACAATGTAGGTTTCTGTGTGGCTTTTCATCTACTCCCTTTTTTGCTTCTTCCTTCTTTATTATTTTTGTAGCTTCACTTTCCTCATCTCCCCTTGGCCTTGTCATTCCCTGGAATCCTGCTTAACCCTTTCTATCCCAGCAGTCTTCTCTGCTTTCATGTCAACTACATTCTTTCCCCCTCCCTGAAGTCATTCACATCCTCACTATTAAGGCCCCTTTCCAGTCTATTGGCCTCTAAAACACTCAAAACTAGAATTAATATATGATGGAGGATATGATGTTTTTCCTTCTGTCCTGGGCCTCCTTGCTCAGTATAGTTTTTTTTTTTCCAGATCCATTTACTAAACTTCAAAACTCATACATTCATTTTACTTTTTATCTGAATGAAATTCCACTTATAAAGTACCATGTTTTCATTATCTTTTCATCCTGTGATAAATCCAATCCTTAGACATTGTGAATACAGCAACCATAACCATAGATGCAAGTAAGTCTGTGGTGGGATGTAGAATCCCGTCAGTATAGACTGAATCATATGGTAGTTCTTTCTTAGCTTTTTAAGGAATATCATACTAATTCTGATAGTGGCTCTACTGGTTTATACTCCCACCTCAGTGAATTAGGATTCCTCTTTCCTCATACTGTTGACAGCATTTATTGTAGTTTGATTTATTTTTGGAGGGGCTAGCAGTAGGATGGGATTTGCTACAGTTTCTATATATAACCTTGGCTGTCTGGTATCACTATGTAGACAAGGCTGGTTTTAAACTCACAGAGATGCACCTGCCTCTGACTCCAAAGTGCAGGTATTAAAGTCTTATACCACCATACCTTCTGTCATTTGATTTCTTGCTTGGCCCTTCTGACAGGGTTTAGATGGAATCTCAATGTGGTTTTAACTTGTATTTATACCTCCTTTGTAGTTCTTGGTCAGAGAGGCCCCAAAGGCCCTTGAAACATTCTTTCAATCATCTTAGTTGTACTCCCTAGAATTAGTCAATAAGACCCTATTGCTAAATACACTTTACACTGGTTACTAGATATAGAGACATCAAGCTGCAACTAAGCTAGAAGCTGCACCCCCATCCTGCTTGCTGTTTAGTACCAAGATATTATGCAGGCTGCTGTGGGGGGAAAGTTACCAACAATCATGCTGTGAACCCTTTGAGTTATAGCACCAACTTCCCAGGCAAGATCTGCTGACCAGGAGCAGTAAAACAATAGCACAACTACCTTGGAAAAATCTAACAGCCCTCTGCTTAGACTTTAGGCTACTTCACAAAATGGAATTCCATGCCTGTTAATATAAACCTAGTGCTATATGCTAGCCTTTTCCTAGGGAGATATTACACAAACACACACTCACGCATGCACACACGCACGCATATGCATGCATGTACCATTTGGGTGGCTTAGGGATATTCTTACAAATAACATGTAAGGAGGTAAGCCATTTCCAGCACTGAAGGTTATTTTCATCAAACTTATGGCTTCTGAGAGTACTCTTTTTCACCCATGCATGGTTCCTTTTCAACTGTCATTTTAATGACTTAGCCATACTTTCAGTTAACAGAGTCCAGAATGGGTATACAGTAGGCCAAAGTATTATTGCACATGGTTGTCTTCAGTCCAGTTCTGGATCTCACTAGAAGTACAATAACAACCCCTATCACTATGAAGTATTATGTAACAATAAGTCTTTACTCCACCCACCTGAGCCCTGCAGCCATGTGGGTACTTTCTTCCTCGCCACCCAAGTTCTGCCTGCCACCACATTAAGGTACCCAGTAACACAGAGAGACTTATATGAGGTACAAATGCTGCTTGGCCAATGACTAGCATTTCTCATCTGCTAGCTAGTTCGGTCTTAATTATCATAAATCTATTTTATAAGACTCATCTCATGGATGATGCCTTCAGCTGGCATCCTCATCTCAGGATCACATGGCAGCTCAGAGCAGAGAGCAGGAAGAAGAGCGAAAGGGGGCGACTTCCTTCTTGACCTTGTTTAAATATGAGTCTCCATGCTATGTCACTTCCTGCCTGGATCACCATTTCTTTACTACATTTCCCAGAATCCTCCATGACTCCTAGTCCCGCCTTACTTGCTGCCTCATTGGCCAAACAGTACTTAATTTATCATCCAATAAGACAATCATACACAGAAGAACTTCCTCCATCAGTATCATACCAATGAAGTCATTTCCCCTTGTGTGCCATTTATAACTGAGTTGGCTGAGACTCTTGATTATGTCTCACCTGCTGTACTTGCATGGAAATGCATGGAAGAGGGCTATGACAATGCCTGTTTAGGTGGAGGTATATTTGCACCCTCAATGACAGACACAGGTCCTATATAATCTATCTGACAGCCCTTTCAGGACAAATGGACTCACATACATGTTTTGCCATAGTATCCATCTGCTGAGGTATCAATGGAGAACAGACCTGGCATTACTGAACAGCATAAAGGTTCTCAGAATATTTCATAGGAAGGCCAAAGGCCTTAGATATTTTATAACCTGTCTTGACTTCCCTGTAACCAGGCTTTACATGTTCAGCCTTCAGCGGTCCCTAAGGGCAGATGACCCATATATTACTAACCACATCTGCTTCCTGATTTCCAGGACTCAATGGGCTCTGGGTTGAAACATGGGAAAACATCAGGGGTTGTTTCATTTTGAACTTTGCTGTGTATTCCCCTCCCCATCTGTTGATTCCCACACTGCCTGACCCAACACCTGTCAGTTCTCTTCTTCCCCACTGGGTGATGAATAAAGTGAGGTCTCTGAAAACAAGCCAACTGTCAGTAAGCTGTCACAGGCCAAGTCTGCTGAGTCTCTGGCCACTTGGCTTCTGTATTATTTGTATCCCCACAGCTAGCCATTCTTGTTTGGTGCTCCTATCCATACCATCTCTGTACAGGTTAACTATAGGGATGAGTGCTGTCTTGTCTAATACTTTATTTGGTTCAGATGTTGGTTCAATCATAGGATGGTTCTCAGTGGAGGGAGTTACAACATTGTGGTAAATATGCATGCCACTTTTGTAGAGTTTGGTTCTGTGCCACCCCAGAAAGTTCAAGCCTTCATTTGATAGGTTGTTTTATAGTGAGGCCAGTGTTGGATTCTACTTATTGCAATGCTTTATATATAACAGGAAGTGCTTCTCCAGCACTAAACAAACCAAGTTTCCCATGCCTGAGATCTAAACCTTGTTGGAACTTTGTTCTGCTTGATTGTGCCATGCCACCTAGCTGCAGCCTTCTGAACTGGTGACTCCATTGTGAGGGAGCACAGAAATAATGGGGGACACAGCTGTATAGCCTGTCATACAAGGATCATAGCCTGCTCAGTAGACACTTGAGCCTTTGTGTTCCAATCTCATTGGTCTTATTTACTAAGTTATACAGAGGATAGAAACGAGCAATGTAGAAATGAAAATTCACTAGTAGCCAAGAGGCCCAAGAATACTTGCAACTCTTTTACATTTACAGGCACTGGCTGCTGTAAAGTTCTCTCCATAACTTATACAAGCATAGTACATGCCTTATGGAACCACATTACTCCCAGGAATCTTACAGCTGTGCCTGGCCTTTGCACTTTATATGAATTGCCCCTCTCCTATCCTTATTATTTAGATGCACCTTATACCTTTTAGATGCCCTCCTAAATCTGTAAAATATCCATGGGTTATCATTATGTATGTATCTAATTACATAGATGTATGTACAGGTGGCAGACAGGATAACCAAGCAAAGCCTAGGGCTACCATCTCCTGAAAACTAGTGGGTCTGTGGATACAAATATGGGGAGGTACTCTGAAGGTCCATTGTTGACAGTTTCAAGTGAATACAAATTGTTCTTAGTATCTAGCAGTTAGAGGGATACTTAAAAATAAATTGTTAAAGTTAGATTAAAGCACATCAACCTTGTATCAGTTGTTCAGTGGAAGAGCAATGTTGAGCATAGAAACATGGAGGAGGAGAACTACCTTATACAGATCTCTATAATCTATGATTATTCTTTAGAAACAAACTGCCATTTCCACAAACTATACTGAGTTATGAAGAATGTTGTGCTGTGCAAAAAATCTTTCCCTTTTAAAATACTCTGACTGATTTTGTAATTTCATTATAGACACTAGGCAGTCTACAGTCTTTGTTATCCACCACCCTACTCATCATAGTAAGTTTTACATGTTCCTGTTTTTCCCAACCACACGTGACTGCCTTACAATTCTGGATCTCTAGCAAAACGAATATCACATAGTTGTTTTTGAGTCACTGATAAGAACTACTGTCTGTTTTCTCTACTTTTCATCTCCTCTCACATGCTCTAGCATGTTACAAACTTGATTCATAGAATGATCTCTAGGACATTCAGGTCTCAAGAAGCTTCTGTTTCATAAGAATCAAGTCCCACCATGATACCCAACAAAGCCACTAAAGCCACTAAAGGTCTCTAGATGTCTCCCAGATCAACTTATTTTTATAACTTTTCTGTGAACATTGTTCTATCTGACCCAGAAAACTGGGATCAAACACAGCTTTTCCTGTTTCCTGTTCCCTCAGTAATGCCTGTCCTTTCTCTATTGTCTTCCATTGCTGGGTGCTTATGGGGACTCTTAAGAGCAATTACCAAGTGTTTCTAATGCTTCTTATAAGCAAGTCCATTAGGGACCAATTTGGCTAATTTTGTTTCAGGTATGTGGCCTGTGTCTTAAGAAAAGCTGTGTTTGGATCTTACTCAGTTATTCTGACTCCATAGTAGTCTTATCACAGACTGATCATATCTGCTTCCATGTGTTACACACTTGAAAAGCAGGCTATGACTGACTCTTGTATTGCTTATTGAAAAGCCTTTCTCAATTTGAGAAGATCAAGTGCTGGATATTCCTTGATGGCCAGAGTTTATGGCATTGGACCATTAAGGTCTCAATCTACATGTTAAGTCACAGATTTTTTTTTCATCTCTCACCTTTACCATGTTCAACTCCCCATTCTTATGCTTCTCATGAGTTTCAAGTATTTTGGCTATTTAGTGCTATCTAACTGTAAACTTTTCCTCTCAGTACTTTGGCCCTGAGAAACAGAAAGGCAATACCTACATGTTATCCTTTTTAATGTAACTTAATTGCCACCTGCTGAATCAGACCGTAAGATGGAGGGTGCCAGCCCTATCCCCCTACCTCATTGTAATTCCTCTTTTATACAGACAGGTTGCTGCCTGTCAACATTCCAGGCCTCAGATACATTTTTACTATATACAGCTGTGTCCAGGTAACCACAGCATCCACTTGCTGATATACCTTACAAGCACTAGTAAAGACTGAAAATTTTGATCTGTACATTTAACTGATCTCACTCACACAGAAGACCCCACTCAGTAAACAGGCATGCAACTCATTCCACATAGAAAAGGATAGCCACCATGGATTTACACACACATGGCCAGTTCCTAATGGCTCAAACTTAGTAAAATGTCTCATTACTTGGAGCAGGGATTGTACAACTGCTGCCACTAACACTGTTACAGTAAAATATTATATCTATCTGTAGTTGGAGATATGCCTTTTCACCCCCCTTAAGAGTTAAAAAAAATTCCAAATAAACTGAAAACATGGTCTTCAAAATACAAAAAGAAAACCCTAGTTACCTATAACTACTTAAATGATGTTCAAAACACAAATTGAAACTACTTTACCATACCATCTCACTCCAGTCAGAATAGTTGACAAGAAATATTGGAGAGGATGTCAAGAGAAAAGAACCCTTATCCACTATTGGTGGGAGTAAAAATTAATAAAGCTATTGGAGAAACAAATTTGGAGAGTTCCCAAATATCTTATAAAGAAATTTGAAATTACATAGCCATTTAGTTCCTGGGAATATATTCAGAGGACTCTGCAGAGATATTAGTACCTCCATGTTTATTGTCACTTTACTTACTATAGCAAGTAATTAGAATTAACCTACATGTCCATTAACAGATAAATGATATGCATGTTTTTCTTCAGATACAGAATATCCAACAATGTATATATATATACATACATATATATATATATATATATATATATATATGTGTGTGTGTGTGTGTGTGTGTGTGTGTGTGTGTGTGTGTGTGTGTGTTAAAAAATATACACATGGAAACTATATAGTATGTAGAAAAGAAAACCAAGAAAGCCTAAATGTTAGGGGCTAAGGAAGGATTGAATACAGGTAGTGTAAATATATTATGAAATATGGTAGAAAGCTATTCTTTTTCTAGTCTTAACTCTGTGATTGATATTCTCAGGAGTGTGGATAAGAGCATAAAAATATACTCAGTAATGATAATATAAAATGTAATGTGAAGCCACACAATTATTCTGTGTAGAAATACATTGAGAAGCATACATCTATAGTTCTAGGATCTCATTCATTTTGGTATGTTATTTTCTTTTTGCAAGTTTTATTATAACAAATTTATAGTAAGTTTTAAAGAAGTTAATTCAGTTGTTTAGGCCAAACACCTTGTTAAGTGTTTGCCCCTAGAAAAGGAGTGTTCTAGTTAGTGGCTCTGTTGCTATGATAAAACACCGACCAAATCAAATTTTGGGAGTAAAGTGTTTATTTGGTTTACAGGTTTCAGTACATTACTAAGGAATGCCAGGGCCCAAAATTTACAGTAGAAACTTGGAAGCAGGACCTAAACAGTGGAGAGAAAAATGCTTCTTACTGGCATGTTTCAGGCTTGCTCAGTTACTTTTCTTATATAACAGAGAACCATCTGATACACTACTCACAGTAGACTGGATTTTCACACATCACACTAAAATAAAGAAATACCCTTGTAGACATGCCTAAGGAACAAGCTAACACAGGTATTTTTTCAGTTGAGAGTCTCCAGGATAACTCTAATTTGTATCCAAATGATACTTAAAAAATAGTAAATAGCCCGCCTCCATCTGTTGGGAGCGCCAAATTGTACAGCCACTTTGGAAATCAGTATGGCAACTCCTCAAGAAAATGGGAATCAGTCTACCACAAGATCCATCAATTCCACTCTTAGGCATATACCCAAAAGAAGCACATTCATAAAACATGGAAATCTGTTCAATGATGTTCATAGCAGCACTATTTGTAATAGCCAGAAACTAAAAACAGCCTTGATGCCCCTCAACTGAAGAATGGATAGAGAAAATGTGGTTCATTTACACAATGGGGTACTACTCAGCAGAATAAAAACAATGGAATCTTGAAATTTGAAGGAAAATGGATGGAACTAGAAGAAAGCATTCTGAGTGAGGTAACCCAATCACAAAAAGACAAACATAGTATGTACTCACTCATATGTGGATTTTAGACATAGAGTAAAGGATTACCAGCCTACAATCCACGCTGCCAGAAGCTAGTAAACAAGGAGGACCCTAAGAGAGACATACATGGTCCCTTAGAGAAGGGGAAAGGGTCAAGATCTCCTGAGCAAATTGGGAGCACCAGAAGAGGGGGAGGTAGCTGGGAGAATGAGAAGGGGAGAAGAGGAGGTGTGAGGAAGACATGAGCGAGCAGAAAATTTGAGTCGGGGGAAGAATTGAAGAAGACATGAATAGAGAAACCATAATAGAGGGAGACATAGAGGGTGGTTTACAGAGAAATCAGGCTCTAGGGAAATCTCTGGAGATCTACAAAGATGACACCAGATAACAATCTAAGCAACAAAGGAGAGGCTACCTTAAATGCCCTCCCCTGATACTGAGATTGATGACTGACTTCTGTGCCACCCGATAGCCCTCATCCAGCAGCTGGTGGAAGTACAAGCAGACACCCACAACTACTCACTGAACTTAACTGGAATCCAGATGCAGAGAAGGACAAGTGATGAGCAAAGGGGTCTAGACAAGGCTGGTGAAACCCACAGAAACAGCTGACCTGAACATCGGGGAGCTCTTTGTCCCCAGACTAATAGCTGGAATACCAGCATGGAACTGATCCAGACCCCAGGAACATGTGTTTCAGTGAGGAAACCTCAGAAATCTACTGGACCTCCTGTAGTAGTGCAGTTCTTATCCCTAGCATAGGTGTGGACTTTGGGAGCCCATTCCACATAAAGAGATACTCCCTGAGCCAAGACATATGGGGGTGGGCCTAGGCCCTGTCCTAAAGGACAGGATAGACTCTGATGACACCCTATGGAAGGCCTCGCCCTCCAGGGGGAGCAGAAAGGATATATGATAGGTAGGGTTTTATTTGGGGGGGGAGTTGTAGGGGAGGCGGGGAGGGAGAGGGAACTGGGATTGACATGTAAAACAATCCTGTTTCTAATTCAAATAAAAAAGAAAAACATAGTAAATAGATAAATAAAAACCTATGGAGCAAAGGAGGCAGGCTTACCTTAAGATAATGTATTTTTTCTTCCCAGAATTCCCACCTTTGTGAGTAAAGCAGGCTCCAGTAATTCCCACAAATACCCGTAGTTAAACACTATGAGTCATAAACAAAACAAAAGGAGATGGATCTGAGAAAGAGACATGAAGGAAGAAGGGGGTGGCAAGAATGAGGTGGGAGATTAAAGAGCATGGGAGATGAGATTAACTCGAAGGCATTGTATATTTATATGAAGATGGCAATGAACAAATTTAATAAGTATCAAAGAATTTAAGGGTTGCACAGTTTTTATTTATTTTATTTAACTAAATAAGCATTAAATTTAATTTTATTGTGAATGTTTAAGTTTCAATTAGGATTTCTATTATCTTAAGCAGGCAAATACATAATATCTTTAATTCTTAAGAAACATTCCAGTTCTCAAACACAAAAACAATCACCTGAAAATATATAAAAACTTTATTAAAGTAAGATTTAAATAAATTTCCAGAATTTATGTTTTAAATTCGTTAATCTCACGAATTTCTTTTAAAATTTTAAGGCAAAGATAAATACCATGGTAGAAAAAGGGTAACAAATAGCCAGGAAACAACTGCAAAGATGTATCACCAAGATCACTTTAAAGACTAAGGCAGCAAATATCCCTGTTGACTTTCTGTTTTGAAAACAGCATGATAAATTTTGTGATGATAACCCAAGGAGGCATTTTTGCAGTGATCCAAATATAAAGGTTAAATGCTGTAATATGATTCAAGCTGGTGGAATAAGCCTGTTTATTATTTATTTTAGAAAAAGTATCTGGGGAAAAGCAAGCACCATAAAGTGAACATATAGTAATAACTCAAAAAAGAGAATAATTACGTATGTATCAGAAATAAATAAGATGTAGATGGATAATGACACATTGCAAGTCAACCTGAAAATAAAGGAGATGCATGATAATGTATGCAATGTCACTGATGATTTAAATATGGCATTACTATACCAGGAGTATTCAAAATAAGCTTTGTATATAAAAGCATTGCATATTTGACAACAGAAGAGGCATGTGATTGCTGCTTATCTACATCATTTCAGGTGTGTCTGAATAGAAAATATGACTGTGATCAAAATTTTCTTTGTGGTATAAAGATAACATTTTCTAGAAGATTATCAATTTTAGGGAAATAACCATTTTTCCATAGGTTTTGAAAGAAAAATGAGTATGGAAAAACACCACAACACATACAGATACAAATTGAAAATTGATGTTGCCAAAAATTGTTTTTAGGCTTAATGGGACATTGTTATATTAGAAAATTATGGATGATTTGGGATAAATAATATGCCAATTATGTAGAGATGCTGCATTGTGGAAAAGAAGAAAATATTAAAGTAAAAACAGGTAAAGAAAGAATAGGTAGATTTTTAACAATAAGACAACAAAATATTGAGCATAATTACTATAATCAGTAACTTAGATACAAACTAGGTCAAGGAGAAAACATTGCCTGGGGAGTGAATGAGCAAACTGATCAGTGACAATCAATTAAGTGACAATCAATTAAGATGAGAATGATCTAATTAGTGGACAGTTTTCAGTCTGGAGAGAAGGGATTTTTTGAATGCAGAGTGCATGTCAGAATTTTCACAAGGAGAACAGAATCTACAAAAGGAGTCTAGGTCCTCCAGCTGTATTTCAGCACTTCACCCAGAGAGACTAGTGAGAAATCATGGTAAGAAGTCACAGAATCTATGGAGGCACTCCTACCATTTACCCAATCTTAGGTGTGATTCTCTCCCTAGTTTCTCATTCAAGGAAGAATTCTAGGAGTCAGGTGGAGAAAGCCCTATATACTTCATGATGACAGGTTCATTGAAGTGTAGTCAGCATTCATGGAACTCTGTCTGTTTACACCCAAACAAGTTTCATGATGATCAAGAAGGTAAAATCCATCAAGCCTGACCCCATAAGAAATGTATTGGCTAACTGTGTTCCCTCTTACTACCCACTGCCATGCATCACAGACCCAAGATTTCTAAATACAGGCTAATTTGCACATCCTAAAATTTGATGGAATAACAGAGTCTAAACATTTTTTGTGGGTGGGTGTTTGTCTGGTTTCTGATACTTAGGGTTATCTATTTGAGATCCATTCATGCTGCTCTATCAGTAGTTTATTTCATTTTGAAGAATATTTATTTATCCTTTCATATGCTGATGGACATCTAATTTGTTTTCAGCATTTAGTCTTTGGCTGTGGTTTAAAAGTTTTGTTTTTGTTGGACTCGGGGTCTCATGTAGCCCATGGTATCTTAGAATTTTATCAGTGGTTTCGAACCTTCCTAATGCTGCAACCCTTTAACACAATTCCTCAGGTAGTAATTCTTAAATTTTTGGATAAATTCCAAAATGTTTACTGGCTACTTAATTCTAATTGAATTGTGACCTTAACTCTTACTTTGTACAATTAAATTCTTTCAAATTACTTGAAGCTTATGCTGCAACTCATAATCTATATTATTATAATTTGTTAGGTATTGACCAATGTGCACTCGAAATGACTATAAGCATTTTCAGAGTTTTTGAAATCATCTATAATTATTGATCTGGCAAGGTGATCATTATCACTATCCTGGCAGTTAAGTTTATGAAAATTTTCAGATCATGTATTTTTTTTTTCTAGAAAAGGCAGTATATGTATTGAAAAGTTTCTGCACCCTGATAAGCCTCTCAGCAGATGCAGCAAATCAAATCAGACTAAACCAAACAGACCAAAATGCCCACATTTAATGGATACAATGCTCCTGGATGATTTTCCAGCCCCTCAGAGAGGAGAAAGGAAAAGTATGTGTGTGTTTTCTGAGGTCAGTTTAAATACCAACAATCTTGAGCATCTCTTGGGGAGGATTCATCATTTGGCAGGCTTGCTGCAGGGCTTGGAGAGAGATGGGGGAGAAGGACCTGGGGTGAAGCTTCCACCAGAACATTCCAAACTCTGTGGGTATGGGATTGGGGTGAAGCTTCCACAAAAACATGTATGTGTGCAAATGGACTGCTAGGAGGTCAGAGAACAAGTTTTATTCATTCTTTCCTTGTTTCTTCCTACCATATGTTGTCCAGGTATCAAACTCTGGCCATCAATTTCATTTAGTACCAAGTAGCTTTACCTACTGAAACATCTTGCAGGCCTCATCTTGAGGATAGTTCTCAAAGCTATAATGCACGTTTGAAAACGACAGAATTCAGCCGGGTATTGGTGGCACACACCTTTAATCCCAACACTCTGGAGGCAGAGGCAGGTGGATCTCTGTGAGTTCGAGGCCAACCTGGTCTCCAGAGTGAGAGCAAGGATAGGCTCCAAAGCTACACAGAGAAATTCTGTCTAGAAAAACCAACAAAAAAAAGAAAAGAAAAAAGAAAGAAAGAAAGAAAACTGCAGAATTCTTCCCTGGAGACTGGTTTAAAATTACTTCAGCCACGTCAACATAAACAACTAAAGAAAACATTAGTTAATTCAGTGGAATAAAACAGCAAAATAAAATTCAGGAATTCTATTTAAACAGAAAATCAGAGAGAAAGCAAAAAGGAAAAAAAGCCTTGAATATAAACTGAAAAACACTTGAAGGAAACTAAACTATATTTCAAAATGAGTAAGTTCTTTCTGAGGATTGCTTTACCTGTTTTGTAAACATTAAAATGCTGTTTGCAGGGAAGTATATGTAGCACTGACTATCTTAGCTGAGTCAGAGATGCCTCCTCACCCCATTTGTCAGTATGAATTGTGAATCATTTCGATCTATCTCTGAGCACTGTTCTTTTACCTCTATGTAGCACAATTGGTCAGCCTTGAAATAAAAGTGCATTGAATTGGAGAATTCCTATTACCATCTATTATGTAATCTCCCTTTGTTATCCAAGTAAATAACTACAAGGAAATGCATTAAACTTGGAGATCACATCTACAAGCCTTCCAGAGGACATGCATAGTTCTTTCTCAGAGTTTAGGTCAAGTTACTTTCACTTTATAAAAGAATAATAATTGCCCAGCTTCCTTGAATTCACTCTAAAAAGCAAGACTGACCTTGAACTTATGATGTACCTACTTTAGCCTCCTTGAGTAACTGATTATTAGTATTATTTGTCTGCCTTGCAGTCTGTTACCTGATTTCTGGAATGATTATGTGATGACTTTATAAACAGCAATCTTTATCATGGAGCAACCTTGAAGATTGGCTGAGGATGACAGATCAGAAACTAGCAGAAATTACATCCATGCCAAACTTACACTGTCTTCCCCATGTTTCATATAAGTAAATTTCTCAGTATCTTTTATCTGTCTTTTTGCAACGAAGTTTATTCACATGCAGTCCAAAATGACATCCAAAAAATGCAAAGAAAGATTGCTGAGATTGAGAGAGTCTCACAGGGCAACAGAAGCAAGCAGAAGACATCAAAGCAGAGCTAGTATATAGCATGGGCTCTTTGAAAACATGCTAACGTTTGTTCAGGTAGTATTTCCTACAGTTGTCTAAGTTACTGTGTATATATGTGCACACACACACACATAAACACGTGTACATGTGTCACTATGCCAAACTGAAGAAGACAAAGGATGTAAAGCCCATTAAGAGAAGTCATAAAATAGAAATAGAAAATGAACAACAAATACACAGGTGATATGAAATCATGGATGGTAATGGCAATAGCAAGGTCGTGTGTTATCTTATTTGAAGCCATGGGCAAAATTTAGATGTGAAAGAGAAGGACAGCAGAGAGAGAAACCTGAGAGAAGAATAGGCAGAAAGCCTAAAACTAGATAATGCCCTGATGTCAGCAATTATTGGGACCCAGCCCCCATGGGGTCTTTGTGAGTTGTTTTGCAGCATAACCACAGGTACCTGCTGTTTTTCTAAGCCTTGTCCACTAACATCCTGTTATCAACCTTTCTTGTTATTGAAACATTATACCTTGCACCCATCCCCTTCTTGCTTTGTTGGCGGTGGGTGGGTGTTGTTGTTTCCTTGTTTATGATATGGCGTGGGAATGCCTTCTGCTAGCAGGTGATGTTTTTCCATCTCCTCTTGTATATAAACTGCTGGCTGCAATAAACCAATGGCATTTGGTTCTACCAAATGACCCAAGTTGTGTCCTTCTTAATCTGTAGACTCTCGCCGGTCCGGTTCTTTGGTGGCTGGTGCTGGCTCTGGTGACAAGCAATTACCTCACTTAGTAGACACAAGATACAGTCATAGCAGGCTTTCACTTGTTGACCGTGTTTTCTATACTGCTGCAGGAGGTGCTCTGCAAACAGAAGAAAATGCATAGTGCCTTTCCATGTGCCTGGAGGCCCGAAACAGGTCTGTGTACACTATAGAGCTCAGGGAGTTGAGAAAGCTATAATCAGTAAAGGTGCTTTGTTCCTTCAGAAAATTGGCTCAGGAAAAATAAATGTCTACTGTGTTAGTTGTTTTTCTGTTGCTGTGACCATAACCAAATACCATAACCAAAATACCATAACCAAAAGCAACAAATGAAAGAAAGAGTTGATTTTGGCTTAGAGGACCAGAGGTTTGAGTCCAAAAGCATGGATGGCTTGGCCATGGATGACCAATGCAGAAAACTGAGAGATCATATCTTCAAAGGCAAACATGAAACAAAGATAGTGAACAGGAAATAAGATAAGGCTACAAACTCATAAAATCTGGCCCCATCGGGGCTCTTCCTCCAGCAAGGGTAGACCACCCCATGTTCTCCTGAAGCAGCACCATCCACTAGGGACCATGTTATTTTAAATATATAAGCCTATGGGGAACATTTGTTTTTCAAATCACTACATTACACTCCTTGGTCTCCATAGACTAATGGCTACAACATTAAATGTGTTTATTCAATTTTAAATATTACTAAAGTCTTCCTTAGTCTCCATACTATATAAAATCACGATGTTCAGAGTCTTCTCTGAGACTCAAAACCATCTCTTAACTATGGTTATGTGTAAAATGAGAAGAGATTTGCAGAGAGATTTTTTTTAATAATTCAAATGAGTCATTTCCTTTCATTTCTTCCAGAGTTTTTCAATACCATATCCCTATGTCAACCTATTTATATAATCACAGAAAATTTTACAGCTGAAGAAAAGACACAAAGGCAAACTCTTCTTGTTCAAAAATAGCAGTGGGATAAATGACCTCAAAGATTTAAAGTTTTCAAGTAATTGGTACATCATGAGCTTAAATAGCCACTAAATGTGCTTAACAGGGAAAGAAACAATGAGAATTAAAGTGCATGCATGTATGAAGGTATCAGATCAAGAGAAGAGCATGGTTGCTGAACCAAAAATGCTCCCAATAATCCCATTTTATCAAGTTTAAAGAAACAATGGAATGTATTCTGTACCTACAGATCATTGTAACAAGTCTTTCTCTGTCCCACCAGCTCCCAAATGATGACACAGATTTTTTATTAATTATCAGCACTCAGCATAGAGCTTAGGCTTGTTTCTAACTAGCTCTTAAGACTTAAATGAACACATTTATATTAATTTTCTTTCTGCTACATGACTCATGGCTGTTACCTCTCCTCCTGCACATCCTGCTTATTCTGTGTCTCCTTATGTCTCCTCCTTTCTTCTTTCCAGAGTCCACTCTGCTCCTGAAAGTCCTGACTAACCTCTTACTGCCTAGTTTTGGTAATTTGGCTTCCTATTATTCCAATAAGAAGGTACCTAGGAAAAGATACATCTTCACAGTGTAAACAAATATTCCACAACAGATTATTCTTATCATGTATTATACATAGACAATTTTTAGGAAAAAATGAACAAACTCAAAGCAGTTATCAAAGAAAATATAAATGAATCATTAATGTTTCTCAATTAAATTTGGTTGTAAGGAAGTGTAGAAATAAAGATATACCACTGCATCTGTAGTTTAGCTTGGGTTTCTAGTACTGTGAAAAAAACACCATGTCCAAAAGCAATATATCAATAAGATATATTTCAGCTTATACATCTTTGGCCACAACCCATCACTGAGGGGAATCAGGCAGAAACTCAGGAAGGTCAGGAATCTAGACAAAAGAAATGAAGAAGATGTCATGGAGGAATACTGCTTACTTGTTTGTTCTTCATGGATTGTTCAACCTACTTTCTTGTACAATCCAGGACTACCTGCCAAGGGGCAGAACACCCATAGTATGATGGACCTTCCCAAAGCAATCATCAATTAAGAAAATATCCCAGGTTCAGTCTAGCAGGAACATTTCTCTCAAATGAGAATCTCTCTTCCAAAAACCACTCTAGTTTAAGTCAAATGGACATGAAGCTAACCAACACAGTCAGATAGCATTTAAAATATTAGTATTGATAAGGCTGTGTGGGAGCTTGAGTCTTTCTATTGTTTCTTGTTGGATAAGTTATTTCCCAAGTAATTTGCCTGAAATGTCTTTTTTTTTTCACCCACCAATTTTGATTCAAGGGATTTTTCTGAAACAAGGATTTTTACAGAAGAGATTTTAGATGTCTGTGGTGTTGCTTCAGAGAGAGTGGGAGATATGGAAATGTTATCTGTATCTAGAAAAAAATAACTTTTTTGTCAGCACAGAACTGGAAGTATTAGGAAGACTGGGAAGGATACGCAAATGCAGACATTTCAGGAAGTTGGGAAATTAGGGAGGAACCTGGAGCAGAAACCATGGCCACAGGCTTGTTTGCTGGCACACACTCAGCTAACTTTCTTCAACAATGCTAGGCTAATGTTCCAGGAACACTGTTACCCACAGTGGGTTGTGCACTACCATGTCAACCAAGAGACACTTGTCTCTCACTGACATGACCTCAGGCCAATCTGATTGAGTCAACTCTCAAATTGAGGTTCCCTTTTCCTAGGTGACTCTACAGTTGTATCAAGTTGAGAACAAAAATGAACCAACATGGTTATTTTACTTTATTGACACTGTCCTTTAAAATGATCCTGTAGCACTCTCAGATGCTAAAGAAGAAATTATCATTCTAGAATCCATCAAGAATCTGTAGAGAATAAGGTAACAGATTTCTAGTTTCCTTGGAATACATGCATGTACACAGATACTTATTTTTGTTCTCTGTTTTGACTAATCTTATCCTGTTCAGATAAAGATATTCCTTTCCAAACAAAATATGAAAGAAGTAATGCTTTGCAATTTTGAGTGACATTCCTCTTTCACTAGCTATCTACCCAACTGTCCTTTCTCTAGTTTGTTCTTTAAACACTTGGACTTTGATATAACTGAGGGAGTTAGGTGAGGAAGCAGAAAGAAATCAGACAAATGTAATAACAGAGAATTGACTTTTTTATTTTATTTCCTTTTATATCTTTTTCCCCTTTTGTTTTCTTTCTTTCCATCTTTCTTTCTCATTTACAAAGGTCCAATAAAGCTAACACTGTTTCCCAGTTACCTGTTTAATGAAGGCTGGCTCTGACTTCCTGATACTCCTGACATGCACTTTACTCCACAATGTAATTGAGCTCCTAATTCCAGGTAAAGAGCAAAGGCAATAAAAGAACTTACAGACACTTTCAAGAAAAACTTGAACTTTTAATTGCTATGTTTTGTAGTATGCTCCCTGTGATGTAAGTGTTTGAACTGGAAGGTCTAGGGACTCTCCATAAGGACATATGGGGTTTCTGCTGTCTTAAACTTTTATGTCTCAATAGAAGTTGACCAAAGGAAAAAGTTTTAATAATTATCTATAATTAAAGCATCTTTAGATGATAAAAAGTATGTTGCTACTGGGCATAGGCTAGGTTTTGGATAATGGAGGATATTAACTATGAAATTCAGGAAATAGTTATTTTTGTTATGGTACGTACTGCTTTTTTTTTTTTTTTTTACAGACATGGCAATAGAAAAGAAACATTCAAGAAACCAAAAAGAGACATGCAAATTAGGAATCATGTGCTTTTCTTGTAAAATAATTAAAATGTTAACATTTATATTCTTATGAAAATCTACATTTGCTCTTAACTTATGTGAGTACAATTTTTTCACTAACTACAGGATAAAATAGCTTAGAGTAAATTTTAACAATCATACAATACCTGATTTGTATACTAAATGGTAGACTAAATTGCAGAAAATTGTGCCTCACATCAAACAACTTCTGTTAATGTTCATAACCCATGTTTCTTAAAATTACCAGCGTCTATATATTGTCCTTCTGTACCAGTCTATTATACTTCCTCTTTGCAAAGACTCATATGGTATCATTAAAACATATAATGAAAATGGGGGAAAGTGCTCTATAGCATTCCTTTACCTGATGAAGATGAAAATGTTTTGAGTTCTCTTCTTCCCTCATGCTCTGACTTACATGTGAGTTAGAGGTCTGTGTAAATACAGCCAAACCAATATAGCTCTATTTTGGAGGTAAATATCTGCATAAATAGATGACAGGAACCTAGAAACTCAAGCATATGGAAAGAGACACAAGAAAAGCAATTGAGGGGCCATCTCCCTGAAAGGTTATTCCAGAACAAAATGCCAGCTCAGAAAATGGCTCAGCAAAATGAAATAGCATCATCTTATATAACTTGACATCTTCACCCATGACACATTCTCCCAATAGTTCTAAACTTGCATGACTACATATGACCTTGTGTTAAATGATCTCATGAATGACAGATGGACATGAGATCACAATGTATGAGTAGAGTCCAAAATGATAATGTGATGCCATCTCACCTGTCCTCAATAAAAAGGAAATAATCATAAATATGTTCATATATGTAAAAGGTATCACTGTTTTCTTTAAACTTATAAGTAAAAGTTGTGCATCTTTTTATATTTGTTCTGAAAGGTTTAAGATATCTACCGTATATTTCAGATGGAATAGAATGTTTTTTTTTAATATTTAAAGCTTTACCGGGGAGCACTTTGTTATCACTTAACTTTGCTTTTCCCTCCTTAGTCTGATTCTATATGAATCCCCAACATTGTATAAACATTAGAGGAAAGTTAGATGGTATACCAATGCTTTATAATCTTCCATTGGGTACCTTTATATACAATAGGAACAGTACTTTGCCTACTAAGCATGTGCATTAACTTTGGGTACCATGGATAAGCAAAAAAAAAAAAAAAAAAAAAAAAACAGAAAGAAAAAAAAAAAGAAAAAATCAAGTCGTAATTTGTCTTTGTAGTTGCCACCACTTCTAATCTGAAACTATGTGGTCTTCATGAAGCTTCTCTTGGGTAGAGGTAACTGCACGCTACGGAGTCAGGACACAAAATCATTCCAGTTCTACATCACACTAAATATCCACTCAAATTTATTCATATCTAGTTGATTACTACAACCACCTAAAAGTGTTAATAATGTATTATACTTTCTGAAATTATAACATTAACTGGTGTTTATCTGCCTAAAACATCACATTTGCAAACATTGCATATCACATATAAACAATGACCGTGTATTACTTAAATAATCCTAAAATTCATTAAGACAATTTTGTAGCATGTACATAAATAATCCAAACATGACAAGTACATCAGAGAAATGCATTCTAACAGAGAGGTATCTAAAATTATGTTAACTTGTAATTGAAGAAATGTGGAGAAAAAGAATTCGCTGAAAGAAGTACCTTTTAACATAAGTCTCCCATTCAGAATCCTGGCAAATTAGCTGCTCTACTGACCTTCAGACTCCTAACTCAGAGACTGTAAAGTTAGACTCAATACCTCCAGCACATCTGGTATATAAATACATTTGAACTACTGCTCACCTCCTCTTCTATTTTCAAATATAATGTCAGTGTTTCTTCTTTCCAAGAGATAGTTAGACAAATGTCCTTGTGGTATGAGTGTGCCTCCTTTGCTTATATGCCCAAAACAGGAGTTGGAGTTGCAGGGTCTTGAGGTAGATAGATTCATAATTTTCTAAGAAATCATCATACTGATTTCCAAAGCAACTGTACAAGTTTGCACTCCCACCAGCAATGGAGAATTGTTCCCCTTACTCTACATACACCCCAGCAAGCTGTCATCAGAAATTTTCAAAGTGGCCATTCTGATAAGTGTAAGATGGTATCTCAGAGTTGTTTTGATTTGTATTTCCCTGATGACATTGCCTCTCGAATTTCTGTAAGTATCCTTCCACCAACTGAGATTGTTCTGTTGAGAATTCTGTTTAGAATTGTACCCCATTTTTTAGTTGCATTATCAAGATATAATGCAACACCTCAGTCTTGCGTATACTCTATTCCTTGAACTAT